>NC_053390.1:296504296-296719770 GCF_905171765.1 Bufo bufo
CTTGCTGGGTGAGAGAAATATCTTGGCAAAAGACAACTTTTCCCATTTTTTTATACAAAGTTGGCATTTGACCAAGATATTTCTCTCACCCAGCATGGGTATATGTAAAATGACACCCCAAAACACATTCCCCAACTTCTCCTGAGTACGGCGATACCAGATGTGTGACACTTTTTTGCAGCCTAGATGCGCAAAGGTGCCCAAATTCCTTTTAGGAGGGCATTTTTAGACATTTGGATACCAGACTTCTTCTCACGCTTTGGGGCCCCTAGAATGCCAGGGCAGTATAAATACCCCACATGTGACCCCATTTTGGAAAGAAGACACCCCAAGGTATTCAATGAGGGGCATGGCGAGTTCATAGAAATTTTTTTTTTTGGCACAAGTTAGCGGAAATTGATATTTTTTATTTTTTTCTCACAAAGTCTCCCGTTCCGCTAACTTGGGACAAAAATTTCAATCTTTCATGGACTCAATATGCCCCTCACGGAATACCTGGGGGTGTCTTCTTTCCGAAATGGGGTCACATGTGGGGTATTTATACTGCCATGGCATTCTAGGGGCCCTAAAGCGTGAGAAGAAGTCTGGAATATACATGTCTAAAAAATTTTACGCATTTGGATTCCGTGAGGGGTATGGTGAGTTCATGTGAGATTTTATTTTTTGACACAAGTTAGTGGAATATGAGACTTTGTAAGAAAAAAAAATAAAAATTCCGCTAACTTGGGCCAAAAAAATGTCTGAATGGAGCCTTACAGGGGTGGTGATCAATGACAGGGGTGGTGATCAATGACAGGGGTGGTGATCAATGACAGGGGGGGTGATCAATGACAGGGGGTTGATCAATGACAGGGGGGTGATCAGGGAGTCTATATGGGGTGATAACCACAGTCATTGATCACGCCCATGTAAGGCTTCATTCAGACGTCCGTATGCGTTTTGCGGATCCGATCCATCTATCAGTGCATCCGTAAAAATCATGCGGACATCTGAATGGAGCTTTACAGGGGGGTAACCAATGACAGGGGGGTGATCAGGGAGTCTATATGGGGTGATCACCACAGTCATTGATCATGCCCCTGTAAGGCTTCATTCAGACGTCCGGATGCGTTTTGCGGATCCGATCCATCTATCAGTGGATCCGTAAAAATCATGCGGACGTCTGAATGGAGCTTTACAGGGGGGTAATCAATGACAGGGGGGTAATCAATGACAGGGGGGTGATCAGGGAGTCTATATGGGGTGATCACCACAGTCATTGATCATGCCCCTGTAAGGCTTCATTCAGACGTCCGGATGCGTTTTGCGGATCCGATCCATCTATCAGTGCATCCGTAAAAATCATGCGGACATCTGAATGGAGCTTTACAGGGGGGTGATCAATGACAGGGGTGTAATCAATGACAGGGGGGTGATCAGGGAGTCTATATGGGGTAATAACCACAGTCATTGATCACGCCCCTGTAAGGCTTCATTCAGACGTCCAGATGCGTTTTGCGGATCGGATCCATCTATCAGTGCATCCGTAAAAATCATGCGGACATCTGAATGGAGCTTTACAGGGGGGTGATCAGGGAGTCTATATGGGGTGATCACCACAGTCATTGATCATGCCCCTGTAAAGCTTCATTCAGACGTCCGGATGCGTTTTGCGGATCGGATCCATCTATCAGTGCATCCGTAAAAATCATGCGGACATCTGAATGGAGCTTTACAGGGGGGTGATCAGGGAGTCTATATGGGGTGATCACCACAGTCATTGATCATGCCCCTGTAAAGCTTCATTCAGACGTCCGGATGCGTTTTGCGGATCGGATCCATCTATCAGTGCATCCGTAAAAATCATGCGGACATCTGAATGGAGCTTTACAGGGGGGTGATCAGGGAGTCGATATGGGGTGATCACCACAGTCATTGATCATGCCCCTGTAAAGCTTCATTCAGACGTCCGGATGCGTTTTGCGGATCGGATCCATCTATCAGTGCATCCGTAAAAATCATGCGGACATCTGAATGGAGCTTTACAGGGGGGTGATCAGGGAGTCTATATGGGGTGATCACCACAGTCATTGATCATGCCCCTGTAAAGCTTCATTCAGACGTCCGGATGCGTTTTGCTGATCGGATCCATCTATCAGTGGATCCGTAAAAATCATGCGGACGTCTGAATGGAGCTTTACAGGGGGGTAATCAATGACAGGGGTGTAATCAATGACAGGGGGGTGATCAGGGAGTCTATATGGGGTGATAACCACAGTCATTGATCACGCCCCTGTAAGGCTTCATTCAGACGTCCGGATGCGTTTTGCGGATCCGATCCATCTATCAGTGGATCCGTAAAAATCATGCGGACGTCTGAATGGAGCTTTACAGGGGGTTGATCAATGACAGGGGGGTAATCAATGACAGGGGGGTGATCAGGGAGTCTATATGGGGTGATCAGGGGTGATCAAGGGTGAATAAGGGGTTAATAAGTGACGGGGGGGGGGTGTAGTGTAGTGTAGTGGTGCTTGGTGGGACTTTACTGAGCTACCTGTGTCCTCTGGTGGTCGATCCAAACAAAGGGGACCACCAGAGGACCAGGTAGCAGGTATATTAGACGCTGTTATCAAAACAGCGTCTAATATACCTGTTAGGGTTAAAAAAAAACACATCTCCAGCCTGCCAGCGAACGATCGCCGCTGGCAGGCTGGAGATCAACTCTCTTACCTTCCGTTCCTGTGAGCGCGCGCGCCTGTGTGCGCGCGTTCACAGGAAATCTCGCGTCTCGCGAGATGACGCGTATATGCGTCCAGGCGGAATGAATCAACCACCTCCAGGACGCGTCTGTGCGTACAGCGGTCCGGAGGTGGTTAAACATTACAGATTTTTCCACTCGCAAATTGAATTCTGCATTGCGGGAAAAAGTGGCGTGGCCCTTTAGGGTACTGCCAGTTGTTCAGGTTTTTATAAGGTTTTTGAAGCCAAAATCAGGTGATTAAGTATAAAGGACAGATACTACTTTTTTGTATCCACTCCCAGTTTTGGCTTCACAAACAGGATAACCCAGTACATGTGGCAGCACTATGAGGCTGTGATTTTCAATAGGAAACCCAGGATTCTCTTGGAAACACATAATAATGGTTATGACTGAGAGAAGTCTTCTTCATCACCTGGGACACTTACCAGTCCTTCTCCTCCCATGTAATAGCTCCTAACATAGGACTTACCTTCACACTTGTCGCAGATGACGTTCTTCTGTAATGCCAGCTTCCGACTTCCACCATTATAGAGCTCTTCTAGAGATATAGATAACTGGTGGACGACATTTTTACCTAAAAAGAAACAAGCAAAAGTCTTCAACAAAAGCCCGAAATGAACATGACAATAGACAATAAATGCTAACAGGAATACCAGCTTCAATTTAGGATTACCTCTCTTCTCTCTGTTCATTCGTCCTCCTCCGGCAAAGAACATGTCGAAGATGTCCATGGGAGAAGAAAAGTTTCCCCCACTTAGTCCTCCTTCTTTAATAGCCTGTTCTCCACCTTGGTCATAGAGGTCTCTCTTCTTAGGGTCGGACAGCACCTCATAGGCTTGAGAGATGAGCTTAAACTAGAAGAAATAAAGAGCACTAGTTACATGCCATGTACAAACTGGGTGGCAGAGCACAGAATAATCCCAGTCTATTTTGTGATATTTTGGCACATTCATATGGTGCCTACAGGAGCAAACATGTTCTCAGTACAGATACTAGCACCATCACCTGACAGCCCTGTCACAAGAACGGGCGGGTTCCCTTGTTTTTAACATTAAAGGGGTTATCCACGTCACCCACGATGCTAGGGAGGCTTTTCCCCGTTGTGGCCTGCTATTGGCTGCCCTTTCCCCCCCCCCCGCTGGATGTTTTGATCTGCGCGACAGGGAGATGCAGCGGCGGCCGTGTGGGGATCAGGAGCGACGCAGGTGCCGAGGAGCAGGGTAAGTATAACCTATATGAGGGGTCTGGGCATTGGGGGGTTATCCAACAAAGGGTAGGTGATAAATGTATGATGAGGGTCTGATCGCCGGGATCCAGCAATGAGGATTCCACGTCTCCTGTTCAAGACATTTCAGTGAAGAATGGTCAATCTCGTGCCCGACTGCTCCATCCAAAGTATATGGGGCTGACGGAGATAGCAGAACTTGGTACTCTGAGTCAGTCTCATAGGCTTTGAATGGATCGGCAAAACCCCTTGATCATAGGACGATCCCTTTAAAGAGGACCTGTCACCACAAAATGCACCTCGATCTGCAGGCAGCATGTGATAGAGCAGGAGGGGCAGATTTATATTGGTTCTTTTATACTATTACCCAATGGGGGCATCACCTGGTAAGGAATGGTTCTTTTATACTATTACCCAATGGGGGCATCACCTGGTAAGGAATGGATCTTTTTTATACTATTACCCAATGGGGGCGTTACCTGGTAAGGAATGGTTCTTTACAATTACCCGATGGGGGCGTTACCTGGTAAGGATCGGTTCTTTTATACTATTACCCAATGGGGGCGTTACCTGGTAAGGAATGGTTCTTTTATACTATTACCCAATGGGGGCATCACCTGGTAAGGAATGGTTCTTTTATACTATTACCCGATGGGGGCGTTACCTGGTAAGGAATGGTTCTTTTATACTATTACCCGATGGGGGCGTTACCTGGTAAGGATTGGTTCTTTTATACTATTACCCGATGGGGGCGTTACCTGGTAAGGAATGGTTCTTTTATACTATTACCCGATGGGCACGTTACCTGGTAAGGAATGGTTCTTTTATACTATTACCCGATGGGCACGTTACCTGGTAAGGAATGGTTCATTATATTATTACCTGATGGGCACGTTACCTGGTAAGGAATGGTTCTTTTATACTATTACCCAATGAAGGCATCACCTGTAAGGAATGGTTATTTTATACTATTACCCGATTGGGGCGTTACCTGGTAAGGAATGGTTCATTATATTATTACCCGATGGGGGCGTTACCTGGTAAGGAATGGTTATTTTATACTATTACCCGATTGGGGCGTTACCTGGTAAGGAATGGTTCATTATATTATTACCCGATGGGGGCGTTACCTGGTAAGGAATGGTTCTTTTATACTATTACCCGATTGGGGCGTTACCTGGTAAGGAATGGTTCTTTTTTATACTATTACCCAATGGGGGCATCACCTGTAAGGAATGGTTATTTTATACTATTACCCGATTGGGGCGTTACCTGGTAAGGAATGGTTCATTATATTATTACCCGATGGGGGCGTTACCTGGTAAGGAATGGTTCTTTTTTATACTATTACCCGATGGGGGCGTTACCTGGTAAGGAATGGTTATTTTATACTATTACCCGATTGGGGCGTTACCTGGTAAGGAATGGTTCATTATATTATTACCCGATGGGGGCGTTACCTGGTAAGGAATGGTTCTTTTATACTATTACCCGATGGGCACGTTACCTGGTAAGGAATGGTTCTTTTATACTATTACCCGATGGGCACGTTACCTGGTAAGGAATGGTTCATTATATTATTACCTGATGGGCACGTTACCTGGTAAGGAATGGTTCTTTTATACTATTACCCAATGGGGGCATCACCTGTAAGGAATGGTTATTTTATACTATTACCCGATTGGGGCGTTACCTGGTAAGGAATGGTTCATTATATTATTACCCGATGGGGGCGTTACCTGGTAAGGAATGGTTCTTTTATACTATTACCCGATGGGCACGTTACCTGGTAAGGAATGGTTCTTTTATACTATTACCCGATGGGCACGTTACCTGGTAAGGATCGGTTCTTTTATACTATTACCCGATGGGCAAGTTACCTGGTAAGGATCGGTTCTTTTATACTATTACCCGATAGGGACGTTACCTGGTAAGGAATGGTTCTTTTATACTATTACCCGATGGGCACGTTACCTGGTAAGGATCGGTTCTTTTATACTATTACCCGATGGGCAAGTTACCTGGTAAGGATCGGTTCTTTTATACTATTACCCGATGGGCACGTTACCTGGTAAGGAATGGTTCTTTTATACTATTACCCGATGGGCACGTTACCTGGTAAGGATCGGTTCTTTTAGGTTATTATGTACTGGGGGCGTTTAACCCCAATTAACGTCAGCAGACATTGCGGACAGACATGTAGCCACTAAGCACAGGGCTGAGACCCCACTAATAGTTTAGGGCATTCACAAGCCCAGCACAATGCGTTACCTTCTCCCCCTCGTTGGGGTTCTTGTCCGGGTGGTACTTCAGCGCCAGCTTTCTGTATGCCTTTTTGATTTCATCGGGGGTGGCATCTGGCTTTACCCCAAGGGTTTCATAGTATCCGGTCTCCTTCACCATCTCCGCTGCTTAAGACATAGACAGGAATAATTGAGGACAAGTCCAGAATACCTTGTGCTGCCCCCACAACCCCAGGATTTACAGCCAGTGGGGACCTGAGGTAAGGCATAACATTAGGGAGAGATACAAGGAGTCCCAGGAAGGTCATCCATCCCCACCACCACCAGGGTGTATCAAAACTTCACAGCCAGCCCGGAAAATTACCTCAGAGTCCTGAGTAACACAGACAACAGACAAACGTCGCACCCGAAAACAAGGGCTCAGCGGCTCTCGTGCCCCGTGCGCTTATTCTGGAATTTGTCGCAAGTGTCTCATTGGCTTCCAGCGACCGCCCGTACTATATAGAGAGGGCAGTGACCACGCCCCCTCCCAGCCAGAAGTTTCTCGAGCCATCTGTCTAGGGTGCTACGGCTTCTCCGGCTTTCCAGAAAGCTCCTCGGTTGTCCTGGTAACGAGGTTCGCTCCGCACTCTGTGAGTGGCCGGATGAGCGGTGACGTAGTAAGGGAGGCGGGAAAAGTCAGTCAGTCAGTCAGGAGGCTGCGTTACTGGAACGTTCTGTGCTGGACTGTGTCAGCTCTTATTATTAGTGTCAGTGCCTTATGTAATGGACGTCAGAGGGGCTTGAGTGTATATTGTGTGGACCTTATAGAAATATGGAATTTCTTATGGAGGGAGCTTCTGTCTATTGGAGGTGTCCATGCAGAACATCTGTGCCCATCTTTTACCGGGAGCGCCACGTGCAGACTTCTAGTTCAGATATACTATATATTGGGATACAGGCCTTGCACGCACGTGTGTATTCTGATATAAATGTATGAGGAAAATAATTCCGCCTATCCCATTAGGGTACGGCGCACTGGCACAGCCAGAAATGAATGGGATTAAAGCGCAATTCGCAGTGTGCAGCGACCTTGCTGGGTTTCTTGGCGAATCTGGGGTCGCAGTCACTGCACATTGTAGGGGGGATTTATCATGAGGGGAATATGTGAAGTCAGTTTGGCTTGAGTCTGCGTTGGAGAACTTTATGTTTCATGTTAGGCCCCTTTAACATCTGCGTTTTTCTTTTCCAGTATTGAGATCAGTCAGAGGATCTTAACCTCCTCAGGACCGCCGTACGCAGGATTGCGTCTTTGCGGCGGCCCTGCTCTTCTGGGTGGACGCGCCGGCGCGTCCTCTCGCGAGACGCGAGATTTCCTGTGAACGCGCGCACACAGGCGCGCGCGTTCACAGGAACGGAAGGTAAGAGAGTGGATCTCCAGCCTGCCAGCGGCGATCGTTCGCTGGCAGGCTGGAGATGTGATTTTTTTAACCCCTAACAGGTATATTAGACGCTGTTTTGATAACAGCGTCTAATATACCTGCTACCTGGTCCTCTGGTGGTCCCCTTTGTTTGGATCGACCACCAGAGGACACAGGTAGCTCAGTAATATGTTGCACCAAGCACCACTACACTACACCCCCCCCCCCGTCACTTATTAACCCCTTGATCACCCTTGATCACCCCATATAGACTCCCTGATCACCCCCCTGTCATTGATTACCCCCCTGTCATTGATCACCCCCCTGTAAAGCTCCATTCAGATGTCCGCATGATTTTTACGGATCCACTGATAGATGGATCGGATCCGCAAAACGCATACGGACGTCCGAATGGAGCCTTACAGGGCGTGATCAATGAATGTGGTGATCACCCCATATAGACTCCCTCATCACCCCCCTGTCATTGATTACCCCCCTGTCATTGATCACACCCCTGTAAAGCTCCATTCAGACGTCCGCATGATTTTTACGGATCCACTGATAGATGGATCGGATCCGCAAAACGCATACGGGCGTCTGAATGGAGCCTTAGGCTACTTTCACACTAGCGTTCGGGTGTCCGCTCGTGCGCACCGTTTGAAGGGGCTCACGAGCGGCCCCGAACGCATCCGTCTGGCCCCAATGCATTCTCAGTGGAGGCGGATCCACTGAGAATGCATCCGCCTGCCAGCGTTCAGCCTCCGCTCCGCTCAGTGAGCGGACACCTGAACGCTGCTTGCAGCGTTCGGGTGTCCGCCTGGCCGTGCGGAGGCGAGCGGATCCGTCCAGACTTACAATGTGAGTCAATGGGGGCGGATCCACTTGAAGATGACACCATATGGCTCAATCTTCAAGCGGATCCGTTCCCCATTGACTTACAATGTAAAGTCTGAACGGATCCGCTCAGACAACTTTCACACTTAGAAAATTTTCTAAGTTTTAATGCAGACGCATCCGTTCTGAACGGATGCGAACGTCTGCATTATCGGAGCGGATCCGTCTGATGAAACATCAGACGGATCCGCTCCGAACGCTAGTGTGAAAGTAGCCTTACAGGGGCGTGATCAATGACTGTGGTGATCACCCAATATAGACTCCCTCATCACCCCCCTGTCATTGATTACCCCCCTGTCATTGATCACACCCCTGTAAAGCTCCATTCAGACGTCCGCATGATTTTTACGGATCCACTGATAGATGGATCGGATCCGCAAAACGCATACGGACGTCTGAATGGAGCCTTACAGGGGCGTGATCAATGACTGTGGTGATCACCCCATATAGACTCCCTCATCACCCCCCTGTCATTGATTACCCCCCTGTCATTGATCACACCCCTGTAAAGCTCCATTCAGATGTCCGCAAGATTTTTACGGATCCACTGATAGATGGATCGGATCCGCAAAACGCATACGGACGTCTGAATGGAGCCTTACAGGGGCGTGATCAATGACTGTGGTGATCACCCCATATAGACTCCCTCATCACCCCCCTGTCATTGATTACCCCCCTGTCATTGATCACACCCCTGTAAAGCTCCATTCAGATGTCTGCATGATTTTTACGGATCCACTGATAGATGGATCGGATCCGCAAAACGCATACGGACGTCTGAATGGAGCCTTACAGGGGCGTGATCAATGACTGTGGTGATCACCCCATATAGACTCCCTCATCACCCCCCTGTCATTTGTTACCCCCCTGTCATTGATCACACCCCTGTAAAGCTCCATTCAGACGTCCGCATGATTTTTACGGATCCACTGATAGATGGATCGGATCCGCAAAACACATACAGGCGTCTCCCTGGAGCCTTCCAGGGGGGTGATCACCCCATATAGACTCCCTGATCACCCCCCTGTCATTGATCACCCCCCCTGTTATTGATCACCCCCCCTGTCAGGCTGCATTCAGATGTCCGTATGATTTTTACGGATTCACGGATACATGGATCGGATCCGCAAAACACATACGGACATCTGAATGGAGCCTTACAGGCGGGTGATCAATGACAGGGGGGTGATCACCCCATATAGACTCTCTGATCACCCCCCTGTCATTGATCACCCCCCTGTCATTGATCACCCCCCTGTAAGGCTCCATTCAGACATTTTTTTGGCCCAAGTTAGCGGAAATTATATATTTTTTTCTTACAAAGTCTCATATTCCACTAACTTGTGTCAAAAAATAAAATCTCACATGAACTCACCATACCCCTCACGGAATCCAAATGCGTAAAATTTTTTAGACATTTATATTCAAGACTTCTTCTCACGCTTTAGGGCCCCTAGAATGCCAGGGCAGTATAAATACCCCACATGTGACCCCATTTCGGAAAGAAGACACCCCAAGGTATTCCGTGAGGGGCATATTGAGTCCATGAAAGATTGAAATTTTTGTCCCAAGTTAGCGGAAAGGGAGACTTTGTGAGAAAAAAAAAAAATATATAAATTTCTGCTAACTTGTGCCAAAAAAAAAATTTCTATGAACTCGCCATGCCCCTCATTGAATACCTTGGGGTGTCTTCTTTCCAAAATGGGGTCACATGTGGGGTATTTATACTGCCCTGGCATTCTAGGGGTCCTAAAGCGTGAGAAGAAGTCTGGGATCCAAATATCTAAAAATGCCCTCATAAAATGAATGTGGGCCCCTTTGCGCATCTAGGCTGCAAAAAAGTGTCACACATGTGGTATCGCCGTATTCAGGAGAAGTTGGGCAATGTGTTTTGGGGTGTCATTTTACATATACCCATGCTGGGTGAGATAAATATCTTGGTCAAATGCCAACTTTGTATAAAAAAATGGGAAAAGTTGTCTTTTGCCGAGATATTTCTTTCACCCAGCATGGGTATATGTAAAAAGACACCCCAAAACACATTGCCCAACTTCTCCTGAATACGGAGATACCACATGTGTGACACTTTTTTGCAGCCTAGGTGGGCAAAGGGGCCCACATTCCAAAGAGCACCTTTAGGATTTCACAGGTCATTTACCTACTTACCACACATTAGGGCCCCTGGAAAATGCCAGGGCAGTATAACTACCCCACAAGTGACCCCATTTTGGAAAGAAGACACCCCAAGGTATTCCGTGAGGGGCATGGCGAGTTCCTAGAATTTTATATTTTTTGTCACAAGTTAGCGGAAAATAATGATTTTTTTATTTTTATTTTTTTCCCTTACAAAGTCTCATATTCCACTAACTTGTGACAAAAAATAAAAACTTCCATGAACTCACTATGCCCATCACGAAATACCTTGGGGTGTCTTCTTTCCAAAATGGGGTCACTTGTGGGGTAGTTATACTGCCCTGGCATTCTAGGGGCCCAAATGTGTGGTAAGGAGTTTGAAATCAAATTCTGTAAAAAATGACCAGTGAAATCCGAAAGGTGCTCTTTGGAATATGGGCCCCTTTGCCCACCTAGGCTGCAAAAAAGTGTCACACATCTGGTATCTCCGTATTCAGGAGAAGTTGGGGAATGTGTTTTGGGGTGTCTTTTTACATATACCCATGCTGGGTGAGAGAAATATCTTGGCAAAAGACAACTTTTCCCATTTTTTTATACAAAGTTGGCATTTGACCAAGATATTTATCTCACCCAGCATGGGTATATGTAAAATGACACCCCAAAACACATTCCCTAACTTCTCCTGAATACGGAGATACCAGATGTGTGACACTTTTTTGCAGCCTAGGTGGGCAAAGGGGCCCATATTCCAAAGAGCACCTTTCGGATTTCACTGGTCATTTTTTACAGAATTTGATTTCAAACTCCTTACCACACATTTGGGCCCCTAGAGTGCCAGGGCAGTATAACTACCCCACAAGTGACCCCATTTTGGAAAGAAGACACCCCAAGGTATTCCATGAGGGGCATGGCGAGTTCCTAGAATTTTTTATTTTTTGTCACAAGTTAGTGGAAAATGATGATTTTTTTTTTTTTTTCTTACAAAGTCTCATATTCCACTAACTTGTGACAAAAAATAAAAACTTCCATGAACTCACTATGCCCATCAGCGAATACCTTGGGGTGTCTTCTTTCCAAAATGGGGTCACTTGTGGGGTAGTTATACTGCCCTGGCATTCTAGGGGCCCAAATGTGTGGTAAGGAGTTTGAAATCAAATTCTGTAAAAAATGACCAGTGAAATCCGAAAGGTGCTCTTTGGAATATGGGCCCCTTTGCCCACCTAGGCTGCAAAAAAGTGTCACACATCTGGTATCTCCGTATTCAGGAGAAGTTGGGGAATGTGTTTTGGGGTGTCATTTTACATATACCCATGCTGGGTGAGATAAATATCTTGGTCAAATGCCAACTTTGTATAAAAAAATGGGAAAAGTTGTCTTTTGCCAAGATATTTCTCTCACCCAGCATGGGTATATGTAAAATGACACCCCAAAACACATTCCCCAACTTCTCCTGAATACGGAGATACCAGATGTGTGACACTTTTTTGCAGCCTAGGTGGGCAAAGGGGCCCATATTCCAAAGAGCACCTTTCGGATTTCACTGGTCATTTTTTACAGAATTTGATTTCAAACTCCTTACCACACATTTGGGCCCCTAGAATGCCAGGGCAGTATAACTACCCCACAAGTGACCCCATTTTGGAAAGAAGACACCCCAAGGTATTCGCTGATGGGCATAGTGAGTTCATGGAAGTTTTTATTTTTTGTCACAAGTTAGTGGAATATGAGACTTTGTAAGAAAAAATAAATAAAAATCACCATTTTCCGCTAACTTGTGACAAAAAATAAAAAGTTCTATGAACTCACTATGCCCATCAGCGAATACCTTAGGGTGTCTACTTTCCGAAATGGGGTCATTTGTGGGGTGTTTGTACTGTCTGGGCATTGTAGAACCTCAGGAAACATGACAGGTGCTCAGAAAGTCAGAGCTGCTTCAAAAAGCGGAAATTCACATTTTTGTACCATAGTTTGTAAACGCTATAACTTTTACCCAAACCATTTTTTTTTACCCAAACATTTTTGTTTTATCACAGACATGTAGAACAATAAATTTAGAGCAAAATTTCTATATGGATCTCGTTTTTTTTGCAAAATTTTACAACTGAAAGTGAAAAATTTCATTTTTTTGCAAAAAAAATCGTTAAATTTCGATTAATAACAAAAAAAGTAAAAATGTCAGCAGCAATGAAATACCACCAAATGAAAGCTCTATTAGTGAGAAGAAAAGGAGGTAAAATTCATTTGGGTGGTAAGTTGCATGACCGAGCAATAAACGGTGAAAGTAGTGTAGGTCAGAAGTGGAAAAAGTGGCCTGGTCTTTCAGGGTGTTTAAGCACTGGGGGCTGAGGTGGTTAATATCGGAGAAAAACGCTTACGTTTTGTCCCCATTCAATGTCAATGGGGATAAAGCTGAACTGAAGAGAACAAGTGCACCAGAATACGTTCCGTTTGGTTGCGTTCCTATACTGGAGAGAAAACCACTGCAAGCAGCAGTTTTCTGTCCGGCGTGGGATGCGGAGCAATATAGATCCGTCATGACCCACAATGTAAGTCAATGGTGCTGGATCTGTTTTCTCGGACACAATAGAAAACGGATCCGGCAACCATTCACTTATAATGGTTTTAATGCCAGATCCGTCATTGATATTGTTTATATCGGTTCTATTATCAAAAACGGAAGCGTTTTTGCTGATCACGCAAGTGGGAAAGTAGCCTTACTTGATAAATTTGCCTTACTCTTAGGCTTATTGCACACGAACTTGTGCGCTCTGTGGCCGTATTGCGGACCACATTTGCTTATCCGCAATACACGGGCACTGTTCCGTGTGCATTCCGCATCACGGATGCGGACCCATTGACTTCAATGGGTCCGCAAATCCGGAGATGCGGAACAGAACCCTATGGAAGCACTACGGAGTACTTCCGTGGGGTTTCGTCCTGTACTTCTGTTCCCGCAAAAAGATAGAACATGTCCTATCTTTTTGCGGAATGGCCGGATCGCGGACCTATTAAAGTGAATGGGTCCGCGATCCGCTGCGGCTGCCCCACGGTGGATGTTCATGCATTGCGGCCCGCCACTTGCATACAGCTGTTGTGGTTCCGTTCTGTTCATTGTGGACACGGGCAACGTCCGTTCGGCGGCCAAGACAGATCCAGACCCATTCAACTTGACTGGGTTTGTGATCCGTCCGTTCCGCAAAAAGATAGAACAAGTTCTATTATTTTGCGGAACGGAAGCATGGATCTGAACCCCACGGAAGCACTCCGTAGTGCTTCAGTGGAGCTCCATTCCGTGCTTCCGTTCTGCACTGCATCTCCGGATTTGTGGACCCATTCAAGTGAATAGGTCCGTATCCGTGATGCAGAATGCACATGGCCGGTGCCCCATGTATTGCGGAAACGCCACGGGAGCACAACGGCCATGTGAACAAGCCCTTAGACCTAAGGCGTCTTTCACCCGGGCAAGTTTTCCGCGCGGGTGCAATGCGTGAGGTGAACGCATTGCACCCGCACTGAATCCGGACCCACTCATTTCTATTGGGCTGTGCACATGAGCGGTGATTTTCAGGCATCACTTGTGCATTGCGTGAAAATTGCAGAATGCTCTATATTGTGCGTTTTTCACGCGACGCAGGCCCCATAGAAGTGAATGGGGCCGCGTGAAAATTGCAAGCAAGTGCGGATGCAGTGCCATGGTGATGGACCATGTGATGAGCGCAGTGACGTAACCAAAGGTCCTTTTCCTCGAAGAAGAATGAAGAGAAGCCGGGCTGCGCGAACAAGTGGATTAAGGATAAGTTAAAAAAAAATTAACCCCTCAATGGACATTTTACTAAGCATTCTGTATTAAGAATGCTATTATTTTCCCTTATAACCATGTTATAAGGGAAAATAATAAAATCTACAGTACACCTGTAGTCTTCTGAGAGCTCTTTTGTGCGAGGCATCATTCACATCAGGCAATGCTTCTTGTGAAAAGTAAACCCAGAACTCATGTGTTTTTTATAGGGCAGGGCAGCTGTAACCAACACCTCCAATCTCATCTCATTGATTGGACTCCAGTTGGCTGACACCTCACTCCAATTTGCTCTTGGAGATGTCATTAGTCTAGGGGTTCACATACTTTTTTCACCTGCACTGTGAATGTTTACATGGTGAGTTCAATAAAAACATGGTAACATTTAATTCTTTGTGTGTTATTAGTTTAAGCAGACTGTGATTGTTGTTAGCGCAATTCATGCGTTTCTCCCTCTTCTTCGTGTGGTGCCAAATCAATTAGAAGTATAAGTATGTGCATGCCATACAGCTTTATAATGAGACCAGACAAACTAGGTGGTTTCATGAAAGCATCTTCTCATCTTCCTTGAGCCATGGTAGAAGAGCCCCTTTATTCCCAGTACATTCACTTAAATAGCAGACATGACATCACAAAAGGGGTGTTCCTTAAGAAGAGACTATTGGCTCCTTAACCTGATAGGAGTGGTTTCACTGAGTCTATAGGTGTATTTGAAGACTGTAATGTAATCCCCTCTTCCCCCTCCATTATTGACCTTCTCATACATATGGTTTGCGGCCATCCAGCGGACAAAAACGTGCACCACAGAACGTTCTAACCATATATGCGTAAAATAATAAATCCTTCTCTCACAAATCCCTCCTTTTGCGGGAAATAGACCAGAGGTGAACAGGCAAAGTGAGGTACTCTCCCAACGAAGAGCTGGACTTTCCTTATTGCTTCACCAGGTCCCCTCAACTCCCTTTCGGGTTTGCCTTCACCTTGTCCTATTTACCCCGCAACCATCAACAAGGTTTTATTTACTTAAGGATGGAATAATCTGTGTCTTTGACAGGGGCACAGCACATATACATAGTGTGGGCATGGATGTATTATACATTTTCAAAAACGATTTTCCTAAAATGTAGAACTATATGACAGCCTGTTAAAACCAAATTCTAATAACATTGTAGTCGCTGAACCAGTTCCCAAAACATTATTCTGGCCATGATATTAATTTCAGAATTTTTCCCATCAGTTCATTTGATAAAGTTCATCAGTTTCTTCAGATCCTTGGTGATCCTTCCATCAGTTTCTTCAGATCCTTGGTGATCCTTCCATCAGTTTCTTCAGATCCTTGGTGATCCTTCCATCAGGGGCAGTGTTGTCCGGAGTGTAGATGCAGCCGTTCTTGTAGACCCCTCCTTTTTCTGCTGTCAAGGACCAGTCGGTTCTGTAGAGTCATCACTGGAAAAGAGCTCAGTTGTTCCACCATTCCCTTAACAGCATCACAGATATAATTCACAAATCTCTGTTGATGACAATAGATATGTTAATCCAATCAAAAAAAATTTTTTTTTTTTTTTTTTACTAATCATGGGAGTTAATGACTCAAATCCTGCAACTATCTGACTTTTTGCTTTAAACTAGTCAGAAACTCTTCTACCGAATCCTATGGCATCCATGTATAAACGTGAGTCAAAGGATGTAGGGAGTGACCTCCTTAGTCGTGACCAGACATTGTTTTCTGATTTGATCCCACTCAGGAGGTGAGAATAGAACAAATGGCATCAGTACCCGATCAGGACTTGATCAGGGTACATTGACCACTTCATTCCACCTGCATCCTGGGTCGGAGTTTCAAATCTCCACACAATCACCAGATATCTGCGTTTTAATCATTTTGGTTGATAAACCAACTGTCAGAGTAAACGTTAGAGTCACTACTTGTCTTCTTCAGCTGAATTATGTAAGAACAATATCCTGGAGGGAAAACACCAAAGGGCTTTCCTGTATAAATCCTGTCTCTAAGGTCAGTTTGTCATTATATTTTAAATTTGGCCAAATATTTAATGCCAACTATAGGTAAGGATGTAGGAACCACAGATGCAACTGAACTTTGAGGTTTCTCTCTTACCAACATTCTAGATTTGCCTAGAGGATCTTTGTCACTTACACATGCTCCTAACACATATATCCCCGAATCCTGTTGGATAGGATTTCTAATGGACAGGAACAGAGGATTACACTCATCATGTTTACAGCTGTTTGGTGGGGTTCCCTTCAGGATAGTCATTCTTTGCGACAAACCTTCACCTTTACTGACTCTAGAGGTAGTTTCCACTAGTTTATATTCACAACACTTCAGATTGGTACTCCATTCTGTTAATTTCCAATATCCACAGTTGGTATGGTCATATTTAAACACAATTACCATAGACTGGGTCAGTCCCCGTCACACAGATGTACTTATCAGACCAAAACCAAGTGTCCTATCTGTCATCTGTCTTACAGTCCACTATACTGCAAAAGTCAACTTAGTTGTTCCTGTCTCATCTTGATAATATATCACCGTTGGAATTTGATTTGACTGTGATTTCCCCTTTGTACAATATGAACAAACAATAAGGCATGAAACAACATTATGGCTCTTATAGTCCTGGCACTTGATTGCAATACGATCAGTTTCTCCTTGCAATTCGACAGCAGTGGCGGCGGTTATCAGGACTTGATGTAGATCTTCAAACTGTAGCTCTAGGACTTTCCGCACGTCTCTTGTTTAACCACTATCCAATCTCCTGATTGCAAAGAATGAATCGCTTCTCTACAGTCTGGATTCTAGGAAACAACTAAAACTTGGAAGTACACATTAGACAATAATTTGTGCAACAGACAACATCATTTTGGAAAACTACTATGCTGCATCTGGAACTATTGGGGAAATAGACACCTAAACCAGGAGCATTCCCAAAGAGTACTTCATAAGGACTTAGGCCTATCTTCCGGTTAGATGTATATCGGAGGAAGAAAAAACCCCAGGGATAGGTACTCTCACCTCAGTCAGTATCTTTTAGCTGTAGCCTTTGCTACAGGCCAAATCTCCGAATATCCTGGAAAGAGATCAATATAGACACAGACATATTCACACTGTTCCACCTTTGTTCTGAATGTAGTCAATCCGCAGTCTCTGAAATGGGTAAGATGACCTTGGCATATGCCTTCCTGGAACTCCCATAGTTCTCCCATCATTATTACAGCATTCACCTTCAACTAACCTAGTGGCAGCATTGTTGAACCCAGGAGTCATCCACCACAGAACCCAATCACACCTTCTCTCTCTCGATTTGCCCATGTTCTAAATCCATCCTCTTTAGGTAGAGTGCCCTCTGAAGGAAGAGTTTATTACCAACTCTCCAGAGTCCTATTATCACTTCTACCTTTATCCTTTGATGTTTCCTTTCAGCCTCTGTAGCCTTTATCTGAAAAAGGCAAACTTTTTGGAAGTCCACTGGCCTTAAGCCATCCTTTATCACACAGATTTCCACTTAGCGTAGACTTCAGGTAATAATGTAACCTCTACCTTCTCAGGCAGTATCAGGGCATCAAACATCTTTCATACACTCAGCATTCATTATTGATGGGCTTAGCCATGGATCCAACAAAATCTCTGCTTCACTAGATTAGACCATAATAATGAGTGATACCGAAGGCATACCTGGATGTTAGTAGTCTTACCCTCAGACATCTTACCAACCTCAGCGAGTGTCTTCAGCTCTGTCTCCTGCACTACCATTGCTGGACGGAGTGGTTCTTTCTTGACAACATCAGATTAAGTAGGAACAGCATATCCTGTCTGAGGTGATCCATCTTCCAGGAACCTGAAATGATCTACCAGAAACTCAAAAATGTGGTTATTAATTAGAGACATTAAATTTGAATTTGAATTTTTATATTTTTATTTACAGAGGTGGGAAAAAGTATTTGTATTTACTACTCCCAGCCTCCCCCCTTCCAGATGCAGCAGAGTGATCGGATCTAATTTTGCACACCCTTAAGACGGTGATTAATTGGTGAGAGGAGTAGGAATTGCATTACTAGATGCTCCTACACATGTGATACTACCCTCAGTCATGAGAGATCATGGAACATGTTTGCTATGAGGCAATGTAATTAGATCCTAAGGACTGTATAAATAATAGGGATCCAGTATTTGATTCTGGGTTGTTAATTCCCTATGGGTGTTTCATTTGAAGGGGCTGAACATTTGTCTTCCTCCCACAGGCGAGGAAGTGGGCAAGTACATACAAAGTCTTCCTCCCCCCTTGTGGGGAGGACTGATAGGCAGCCACCCCCGCCTTAGGTCTTTGTTTGATTTAACTTTAACAATATGACAAAATAGGGACAAAATTAACTTCTCTCAAGCCTAGCCAACACTAGACCTTTCTAGATGATTCTCAAGATCATACACAAAGGCAGCACTTAGGATTTTCTCATGCATAGATAAAATAAGCTCAAAAATCCAAATCCACCCAACTTTCCTGGAGTCTAGTGAAAACTTTCTCCACACTCTGTGTCCTGATGACATTGTGACTGACTGATGATCTAGACACTTCCTCCTAGACTCACTTATCTTCACTATGCATTAAATCCCCAGCTCTATGTTGGACTCAATTTTCCAAATCTCATAAATAATATGAGAAAACTCTCCATATTTTAACTATTTTTCTATGAAGCAGCATAAGTAAGTTCTCTGAATTGGGAATTCTATTCATCATGGCAAAATTGATGTTACTGCTGGGTGTAGTATATGTCATACATCATATAATGATGCAGATATCCCTACACTTTCACTCATATTTGAATAAGGACTTAGAATGGGTGCAATCTATATTGAGTAGACTGGCCTGGAATATTTCTAGTAGGCATCATAGGGGCAATTACTGCAGGTACATTTTTAACTGATGGGACATACAATTGGGAAGGGTTATTTTCAGACATCACTGGATATAATCCAGTGTTGGAAACTATGATAGAAATTGTGTCCTGTCTCTGAGATCCACAAACAAACAACATGTTACTCGCACACACACTCCCAGCCCCCATAAGGCCTAAGGAAAGAGTTTTTGGGGGATGGGGAAGGGCTAGAGGGAGCAGAAGGCACAGTGGGTGGTGCTGATTAGCACATTCCAGTACATGGTGTAGAGGAGGGGCTGACAGAAAAAGCAATAGGTAGTCTTTGATGGACCACAAGACCCAGGATTACCCCCTTTTTTTTTTTTTTTCCCATGAAAGCAACACATGTGGGGGGGGGGGGGGGGAAGGGATACCACATGGCAAACTTCTTTGTTCTCTGTTCCTTGTTCCCTATCACACCCAAATCCTCCATTTTACTATCAATTACTTTCAACTTTCCATCTACAGTTTTCCACAAACTTTAATTTAATCTATCTCCTACTACATTTGCAACATCTAGGGGGAACTTTTACACAAAACTGCATATTTCCGGATAATACCGGAAATCGCTGCTACTTAGTATGACAGAATGCTTTCAACTTTTATTTCTAACTGAATCTTTTCCTTCTCTTTCTCTCGCATCAACTGAGTCGCTGTTAATATCTCTTTACTCTGTCCTGTAACATTAGAATTTCCCATTATTGTAGTTGCACGAAGCTCAAACAATTGCTACTTATCAAACCCGCAAACTTAAGCGTAGTTGCACAAAGCTCAAACGGAATCCGATTACTATAAGTAATCGCCACCGAACCCACAAACTTAAGCGCAGTTGCACAAAGCTCAAATGATATAATAGTATTGAACCCACAATCTCTCAAAGTGAAGACCCCTAGTCAATTTACCGGGATACAAAATCTTAACAACTTCCAATTGCCTATGACAATTGGTATTAACCCTTTCCTCAAGTTCTCGTCAGAATCTTGGCTGGGAACCAATTCTACGTCACAGGATTTTCGGCTCAGCCGTCTAACAACTTCCGTTTAGTTCCAGCATGTTCTACCACACAAAGAAGGAATATTTCAACAGGTTCTTTCTAACGGACAGATCAGCTATAACTTGAACCCTTTTATCGCGATAACACCAATTCAACTCTTGAGAACCCACAAAAGCGGAAGTTACAGAGGAGATTTGTAAGAAATAAAGCTTTCTTACCTTGCCGGCATGTGATCTCGTCTGATGGTTCAGTTTAAGTCGCTCTCGTGGCGTTTGAATCGGAAGTTACGCAAGCTGTCTGCCCCACGCTCGGCGCCATTTTGTTAGCGCAATTCATGCGCTTCTCCCTCTTCTTCGTGTGGTGCCAAATCAATTAGAAGTATAAGTATGTGCATGCCATACAGCTTTATAATGAGACCAGACAAACTAGGTGGTTTCATAAAAGCATCTTCTCATCTTCCTTGAGCCATGGTAGAAGAGCCCCTTTATTCCCAGTACATTCACTTAAATAGCAGACATGACATCACAAAAGGGGTGTTCCTTAAGAAGAGACTATTGGCTCCTTAACCTGATAGGAGTGGTTTCACTGAGTCTATAGGTGTATTTGAAGACTGTAATGTAATCCCCTCTTCCCCCTCCATTATTGACCTTCTCATACATATGGTTTGCGGCCATCCAGCGGACAAAAAACGTGCACCACAGAACGTTCTAACCATATATGCGTAAAATAATAAATCCTTCTCTCACATTGTCTATTGTTGTGACTTAGATGAAGATCAGATCACATTTTATGACCAATTTGTGCAGAAATCCATATCATTCCAAAGGGTTCACATACTTTTTCTTGCAACTGTATGTGAGGGCTTTTTTTTTTTGGCGGGGTAAGCTATAGTTTTGTACAATGGTCCAGCCATCGTGGGAAAATAGGGGAGCAGATATAAAGTTGCATGAGCCAGTCATCAGCCGATATATGAAATGCTTCTGGCTGTATTGGTGCGGTGGAGAGTTTGGTGGAGGATCAGGTTCAGGAAATGATAAATGGGCTATATATGGAGCGTTAGATCAGGGGATGTGATAGGCCATCCTAAAAAGATGTGTTTTTAGGGAGCACCTAAAACGGTGTATATTGTGATTTAACCTAATACTTTGGACATTTTCAGATATGGTAATTTCTATTGTATTTTTTATTTATTTTTATACATAAAATTGGGAAAGGGGTGATATGAGTTTTTTAAGATTATCATAATTTTGAATTCCCTTAGAGCAGGAGTGCACAACCTTTTCTGGTTGGGGGCCACATTGTCAGACTGAACCAATTCTAAGGACCAAATATAAAACTTGAAGGGGTATTACCAACTGAAATACTAGATTTATGGCTTAGTGAACATACAGTATATACCATAAATGTCTATTTACACTTCTTGTTCCCCTATCTAATGGGGGAATATGTGAAAGATATACAGGGAGTGCAGAATTATTAGGCAAGTTGTATTTTTGAGGATTAATTTTATTATTGAACAACAACCATGTTCTCAATGAACCCAAAAAACGAATTAATATCAAAGCTGAATATTTTTGGAAGTAGTTTTTAGTTTGTTTTTAGTTTTAGCTATTTTAGGGGGATATCTGTGTGTGCAGGTGACTATTACTGTGCATAATTATTAGGCAACTTAACAAAAAACAAATATATACCCATTTCAATTATTTATTTTTACCAGTGAAACCAATATAACATCTCAACATTCACAAATATACATTTCTGACATTCAAAAACAAAACAAAAACAAATCAGTGACCAATATAGCCACCTTTCTTTGCAAGGACACTCAAAAGCCTGCCATCCATGGATTCTGTCAGTGTTTTGATCTGTTCACCATCAACATTGCTTGTAGCAGCAACCACAGCCTCCCAGACACTGTTCAGAGAGGTGTACTGTTTTCCCTCCTTGTAAATCTCACATTTGATGATGGACCACAGGTTCTCAATGGGGTTCAGATCAGGTGAACAAGGATTCCATGTCATTAGATTTTCTTCTTTTATACCCTTTCTTGCCAGCCACGCTGTGGAGTACTTGGACGCGTGTGATGGAGCATTGTCCTGCATGAAAATCATGTTTTTCTTGAAGGATGCAGACTTCTTCCTGTACCACTGCTTGAAGAAGGTGTCTTCCAGAAACTGGCAGTAGGACTGGGAGTTGAGCTTGACTCCATCCTCAACCCGAAAAGGCCCCACAAGCTCATCTTTGATGATACCAGCCCAAAACAGTACTCCACCTCCACCTTGCTGGCGTCTGAGTCGGACTGGAGCTCTCTGCCCTTTACCAATCCTGCCACGGGCCCATCCGTCTGGCCCATCAAGACTCACTCTCATTTCATCAGTCCATAAAACCTTATAAAAATCAGTCTTGAGATATTTCTTGGCCCAGTCTTGACGTTTCAGCTTGTGTGTCTTGTTCAGTGGTGGTCGTCTTTCAGCCTTTCTTACCTTGGCCATGTCTCTGAGTATTGCACACCTTGTGCTTTTGGGCACTCCAGTGATGTTGCAGCTCTGAAATATGGCCAAACTGGTGGCAAGTGGCATCTTGGCAGCTGCACGCTTGACTTTTCTCAGTTCATGGGCAGTTATTTTGCGCCTTGGTTTTTCCACACGCTTCTTGCGACCCTGTTCACTATTTTGAATGAAACGCTTGATTGTTCGATGATCACGCTTCAGAAGCTTTGCAATTTTAAGAGTGCTGCATCCCTCTGCAAGATATCTCACTATTTTTGACTTTTCTGAGCCTGTCAAGTCCTTCTTTTGACCCATTTTGCCAAAGGAAAGGAAGTTGCCTAATAATTATGCACACCTAATATAGGGTGTTGATGTCATTAGACCACACCCCTTCTCATTACAGAGATGCACATCACCTAATATGCTTAATTGGTAGTAGGCTTTCGAGCCTATACAGCTTGGAGTAAGACAACATGCATAAAGAGGATGATGTGGTCAAAATACTCATTTGCCTAATAATTCTGCACGCAGTGTATGTGAGCAGCCACAAAACATGGACATACATGTCTGTTATAGAAGATGGCAGCTCACCTAAGAGATCCATATGGGAAGGTGCTCTCCTCAAGGGTTACCCAAAAACCAAGAAATAATAAATGTAAAAGTGGAGGGGCACTCAAATATCAAGGAGCCTAGGGTAGCAGGTAAATAGACAGTATTGTTTATTAAACACTAATAAAATATCAGAGATTGATAAAAATGACATATAATAAAATTCACATATAAAAAAAGATGTCTAAAATATAGCTGACATGGATAATTATATATGACACATCCAAAATGCTGACTATAGCACCAAAAATATCTGAATGTCACCTAAATAGAAGACAGTAATCTGGTCGACATAAACTGTAATCGAGTGTCCCATATAGGTGAGCAGAGGCGTACCACTGCAGCGATAAGTGAGATGGATGAGTATGAAAATCAGTCCGTATCAAATAGGCCAACTAGGTGACCATATGCTAGATCACCATATAGTCAGTAAGCACTTCCCTTTGAACACCGTAATTCAAGAGTCTTACCACTGGATGGTATGTCGGATGTCTCCTGTCTTGCGTGTACCTGCTACCGGCGTCCCGTGTAGTCTTGCGGTACCAACGTGACTTGCGGCGTCCAACGTGACTTGCAGCGGTGACTCGTGATAGACAGTCCATGTGATCAGGAAGTTATAACCGAAAAACTCCTCAATAATAATGAGAAAATCATATGTGAGCGCCAACTCATAGAACCGATAAACAAGAACACACATGTACATAAATAGCAAAATGTTTTATTAATTAGTCACATAAAGGACAAAAAATAGACAATAATAATACATAATAGCAGTAATGTGGCAACACTGCGGATCAGCGCCCCACCAAGGTAACACAATGATCAATATATCCCCTGAGTGCAACTCTCGTGATGGCCTGTGTGAGCTAAGTAGCTAAACGAGATGGGCTCTCACCCACAGGCCAGAAGGAGAGGTGAAACTCAAATAATAATGCAGGTACTTGCAAGCCAGCTGAACCGTAAGAATCAATGGACGCAGCGTGTGGATAAATTATCCACAACACCAGACATACTACGATATCACATGCATCCAGCACATAAAAAGTAACAACCGGCATATACAACACATATATATAGATGGGGACCGACCTTGGGACCTTGGTGTGCGCACCCCTGACGCGCGTTTCGCTCAGCTTCTTCAAAAGGGGCTGAGCGAAACGCACGTCAGGGGTGCGCACACCAAGGTCGCACACACCAAGGTGCGCACACTCCCTTCCGCTGAAGCCTGCTGTGAGCCTTTACATCAGTTTTTGAGCATATATGGGGTGTTTCTGTAAACTCCAGATTCAGGGTAATAGATTTTGAGTTTTGTTTGGCTGTTAACCCTTGATGTTTTTTAAGGGAAAGAAGTGGAATGTTATGCAATGAACTCTGGACCTTTTATCTGCTCATTGTAATTGGGATAATGAGGGAATAACACACACCTGGCCATGGAACAGCTGAGAAGCCAATTGTCCCATTACTTTTGGTTCCTTAACAAGTGGGAGGCACATATGCAAACTGTTGTAATTCCTACACTGTTAACCTGATTTGGATGTAAATACCCTCAAATTAAAGCTGACAGTCTGCAGTTAAATCACATCTTGTTTGTTTCATTTCAAATCCATTGTGGTGGTGTATAGAGCCAAAAATGTTAGAATTGTGTTGATGTCCCAATATTTATGGACCTGACTGTATATTTTGAACCAAAAGGTGTGCTTTTAGTGGGTTTTGAACAAATGATGGTCTGTGGATGACACTATTATGGGGGATCTGTGGATGACACTGTTATGGAGGAGATCTGAGGATGACACTGTTATGGAGGGGATATGTGGATGACGCACTTTTATGGGCATCTGTGAATGACACTGTTATGGGGATATCTGTGGATGAAACTGTTATGGGGCATCTGTGGATGACACTCATGGGGGGATCTGTGGATGACACTGTTATGGGGGGATCTGTGGATAACACTGTTATGGGGGGGATCTGTGGATGACACTGTTATGGGGGGAACTGTGGATGACGCTGTTATGGGGGGGATCTGTGGATGACACATACCCTGTTTCCCCGAAAATAAGACAGTGTCTTATATTAATTTTTGCTCCCAAAGATTCACTAGGTCTTATTTTCAGGGGATGTCTTATTTTTCCATGAAGAAAAATACGGTACACATTTATTGTTGAACAAAAATTTTTTATTACGTATCTGTATACGGTACGGTAGTAGTTGTCATCACAAACCAGCATAACCAGACAAACTGTGAATCCTACGGTATCAAGAATTTCTTGTTACTACAGTACCATTATTTCCATGTACAACAATCTATGGTACATTTACTGATACTGATACCGGTATGAACACAAAGTAAGATTTATTCAATGACAGTCATGTCATCATCTTCTGGAACATCATCATAACAATCCAAACCCTGAATTTCCTGGTCTGTCCTTAAATGAGTACTTCTTGTCAAGGTAGCCTGCTCGTAGTGCATTTGCAATGCAACTGTCAGTGATTTTCTCCCATGAATTCTTCACCCAAGTCACAACCTCTTGCAGTTTAGGTTTCACAAAGTTTCCACGCTGATTTCTCTCCATTCTATTTTCAATGTAGTCATTAATTTCTAAGCGCAAATTGTCCTTGAATGGCTTGTTTATTGCAATATCAAGAGTCTGGAGATAGGCCGTCATTCCTGCAGGAATCATTATTTGATCTATTTTTCTTTCGTGAAGAAATTTCTTCATGTCTTTAGCGCGGTGAGTGCTGGCTGCATCCCAGACTAGCAGACCTCTTTGGCCACCCCGCAAAACAAGTGGCAGCATTAAATCGACCCACTTCCTTATAACGGCTTGTGTGGCCCAGGCTTTTTCAGTTTCAAGAATAAAAATGCCTGAAACACGTTCAATATTTTCCTTCTTGCCCTTAGAAATGATTAAAGGTGGGATTTTAGTGCCATCAAGACGAATTGCCAAAATACAGGTAACACGTGCACTTTCGTAAGCAGTGGAGGGAATGTACACTGAGGAGGCACCCCGCTGTTCAATTGTTGTTTGAGATGATTGGCCCATAAACACTGCAGTTTCATCCATAGCAATCATGTTGGAAAGATTGTATTTAGAGAAGTCAGCATCATCAATAAATGACTTGAATGCAAGTGCTTGCTTAATAACTTGAGCATCTTCCAGCCTAAACAATGTTGTGGATCTTCTTAAAGACAGTTCACTTCGCTGAAGGAAATTATCCAGCCAGTGTTGTAATGCTTTGAAGTCTTCGGGGGCTATGTCAAACTGTGGTGCCATTGCAAGGGCAAATTCTTGAATCTGAGCCCTATTCACAACCAAAGCCTTTGCTCTCCTGTCAACAACCCATTCACAGATGAGATCTTCCAGCTCGTAAAATAATGGTTGCCGACCTGATCCACACTTGCGCTTTTTAGCATTTCCCTTCTCCACATGTTCAATGAGGTTACCATACTCTGCTCGCCATTTTCGGACCAATCGGATACTCAACATCTTCTCTTTGCAGAAAGCAGTAAGATTTTGGCCCCAAGAGTCTTCCACGATTCCTTTCTTATACTCTATGGAGTAGCTCTTTCTTTTTGCGCTCATGTCTAGGGGTAAAAAAAAAGAAAATGGCACAGGGGTATCAGGGTGGGGAGGGGGATCACTTAAAATGGCACAGGGGTATCAGGGTGGGGAGGGGGATCACTTAAAATGGCACAGGGGTATCAGGGTGGGGAGGGGGATCACTTAAAATGGCACAGGGGTATCGGGGTGGGGAGGGGGATCACTTAAAATGGCACAGGGGTATCAGGGTGGGGAGGGGGATCACTTAAAATGGCACAGGGGTATCAGGGTGGGGAGGGGGATCACTTAAAATGACACAGGGGTATCGGGGTGGGGAGGGGGATCACTTAAAATGGCACAGGGGTATCAGGGTGGGGAGGGGGATCACTTAAAATGGCACAGGGGTATCAGGGTGGGGATCACTTAAAATGGCACAGGGGTATCAGGGTGGGGAGGGGGATCACTTAAAATGGCACAGGGGTATCAGGGTGGGGAGGGGGATCACTTAAAATGGCACAGGGGTATCAGGGTGGGGAGGGGGATCACTTAAAATGGCACAGGGGTATCAGGGAGGAGAGGGGGATCACTTAAAATGGCACAGGGGTATCAGGGTGGGGAGGGGGATCACTTAAAATGGCACAGGGGTATCAGGGTGGGGAGGGGGATCACTTAAAATGGCACAGGGGTATCAGGGTGGGGAGGGTGATCACTTAAAATGGCACAGGGGGATCAGAAGGGGGAATCAAAATGGTACAGGAGAATCAGAGGGGGGGGATTACTATAGCATTTTAGTACCCCCTTCTGATCCTCCTGTGTCATTTTGATTCCCCCCTCTGATCCCCCTGTGTAATTTTAAATGATCCCCCTCCCCACCCTGATACCCCTGTGCCATTTTGATTCCCTTCTCTGATCACCCTGTCATTTTGATTCCCCCCTCTGATCACCCTGTGTCATTTTAAATGATCCCCCTCCCCACCCTGATACCCCTGTGCCATTTTAATTACGGTACCGTTTTTAGTCCCTCCCCCATCTTCACCAGACATCCCCCACCTTCGTTCACATATTCCTCCCCCCCCCCCACCTGTCACCCCGTCCCCTGTGTGTCCGTGCCAGCCAAGTTGTCAGGGCAGAGCGAGCAGCGGGAGGAAGAAGGCGGAAGCTTGTCCTGTCTGCGGCGCGGGCTCTGCGGCCAACGTCCAATCAGTGAGCTGCGTGGCGGCACCTGTAGGGTGCAGAGGAATAAGACTCCTTACGGTAGGGTATCGGGGTCCTTACATTCTGGGGTGGGATGCTTTATAATCGGGGAGGCATTATTTTCGGGGGGTGCTTTATAATCGGGAAGGCCTTATTTTCGGGGGGTGCTTTATAATCGGGGAGGCCTTATTTTCGGGGGGTGCTTTATTATTGGGGAGGCCTTATTTTCGGGGGGATGCCTTATATTACAGGGATAGGCAAAACTAGAGGTAGGTCTTATTTTCGGGGGATGTCTTATTTTCGGGGAAAGACGGTATATAGCATCTTATGCTATATATTTGTCATCCACAGATCCCCCCATAACAGTGTCCCTGTGTAAATAGTGACCCCCAATACATAACAGTATCCTGGACTACAACAGGCACATGGGAGGGGTAGATATTTCAGATCAACTTCTGAATCCCTACAGTGCCACACGAAAAACAAAAGTGTGGTACAAAAAGCTGGCCATACACATTGTACAGATGTGCAATGCGTACGTGCTATTTCAATCTGCAGGCCACACAGGAACTTTCCTTCAGTTCCAAGAGGTGGTTATCAAGGCCCTAATTTTTCAAAGCCAGGCCGGGGAGGGTCCCAGTACTTCAGGAAGTCATGGTTCCCATGGTGTACCTGGGCAACATTTTCCAGGTCAAGTCTCCCAGGCAGCAAAGAGGGGAAGGACCCAAAAAAGATGCAGGGTGTGTTACAAAAGGAGGATAAGGAAAGACACCATTTACCACTGTGGTGGTAAATATTAATAGTTGTAATCCACTCGCATCAAAGTTTGTGTAAGGAAAAAGGTGAATCCCTTCTCTCAGCCCCAGTCAGAGAGAGACACCCATGTTACCATCTTGGTTGAAAATTCTGAGCAAACTCCTCCCGCCCCGGTCAGTCTGCTCACCTTTTATTTACTAACAAAAGGTGTAAAAGGGGCTGGCCCAAGACAAGGATACAGGAAGTTATAACATGCAGGAAGTGATGTCAAAGGACAGGACAGGCATGTCTTAAAGGCAGATATGTCTCCAAGCCCACGGGAAGGTTTTCATACTGACTGTTTTGCCACTGGTCCCGATTCAGCCAAAGTACCCTCTGCTAGAGCGCTCCTTGGCTAAATCAGACACAGGGAGACAGATGACAATTTATAAAAACACACACACATCCTAAAGTAAAATGTCCGCATAATAAAATTTCCACAACAGTCCCTCCTCTTTGTCATATGCTCCCCAATGTCCCTTGACGGATCTCGATCTTCTTCTTTGAAAAAAACAGTCTTGTAAAACCTAACATATGATGGAAAGTCAATCTTGACACGTCGCGTTGGTCGCCGGCTGGTTTGGGATCCTCTGCATCTGGTCCATGGATTGGTCTTCAGGGCGTCTTGTCTGTTCGGGCTTCGGTAACTCAGTCGATTTAGACATCAGGAACATCTCACTCCGGCGTATAGAAGGAATAGAAACAAAAAACATAAGTACATGTCCCATTTCCTTTCGCCCGGATCCAAGGGAAAACCAGTGAGCCCCAAGACCTCCCAAAGCTTTAAAAAAAAAATCTGACCCTCACTAGTCATAGCTCCGCCTCTGTCCTGCTCCTGTCAGTATGGGCCTGACCCTTGTCAATGGTGTCTGCTAGCCAGGCATAACCTTCCTCACAACCGGAGGATCCCACATCTACGGGTCGCCTAGCTGCCCAGACACCCATACAGGATTAATAAGCAAGGAGCAGGAGCCAGAGCTAATATTAATAATGTATCGTCTATCAACAAATGCCTCCTTGTAACAAATAAACAAAAGTGATACTCTTCATTCTTTGACTTAGTTGAGCAGCTTCTTGCAGTGATCGGTGTGGATCCAGTTGTCTCGTCCTTCGAACTTCAGAGAGGTTGGCGTCATCAGCAGCACCTGGAATGGCCCAAGATATCTCGGCTCTAGTCCCGTCCTCAGATGTTTCTTTAGCACGACCCAATCACCTGGTTGACTAGAATGAACACTGGTTATTGAGTCTCGGTCTGGAAGAGAACTCCCAAACCCTGTGGTGGACATCGGGTGATAACCCGTGGGGCTGCCTGGGGACATACCTGATGGAATAAAAGGGTTACAGTGGAACATTCAGGCCATGGATCGGCCGTGATTTTTACCTTCTTTGCAAAAATCGGACCCAAGTACCAGCAAAGAAAAGGATTGACATTTGAGAGGTTAGAAAGTTTGAAGATCGTTGTTTTCTGCACCACTTTCCCCCCTTCTCATCGTCCTTAAAACCAGGACGAAAAGAAGCTGGATTAAACATGGTGCATCGTCTCAAGGTTAGATGGAGAGATGACAAAGGGATGAGAGAGAGAGAGAGAGAGAGAGAGATAGAGAAAGAGAAAAGGAGAAAGAGATAGGGTGCTTCTCTTGGACTCTGCAGTCTTTGCGGGACGGGAGTACATGACAGTGTTAGTTCGCACTGTCTGGGACTTTTGAATGCCCTGTTGCTGGAGCTCGATCGATTCGTGCAGCCACAGTTCTGCCTTCTGGAGGGAACCATGGCTTTGGAGTCTAGTGGGGAATTTACGGACAAACTTTTTCCAAATCCAGACCTCAAAGGTCCCTTCTTTGGGGATGGTCCACTCTGAACCTACAGTCCATTGGTGCCAATCTTTGAGGGGCTTAAAAACTCCTCCTCCATAGATGGATTTCATGTACTGCTTGGCTATCCTATAGTCAGAAGTGGTACCCTTCTGTTCCCCAAATTACCCTAAACTCATGCTCGAGCCTTCTAAAAGTAGATGCGTCCATCTCCAGTTTCCCGCGACCTACGCAAGGAATTTTCCCGCGACCTACGCTAGGAATTATCCCGCGACTTACGCAAGGACTGCCCTGCGACACACGCTGGGCGGCTGTTACTCCCCTTCGTTTGCCTCTGAGGTGCCCCAGGGTTTCTGGCACCGACACACGGACTCTGTTCACCCTAGTTAGACCTCAGGAAAAGGAGTAATCAGTGTGAGGAAAAGGGCTCTCGCCGACACACGGCGGCCCTCTGAGACTCCTGATGAGATATACCAGCCTTGGTTTTGGCTCTGAATAGTGACCTGACCACAGGATAGGGCTTCCAATTGACCTGGAGTGGAAAAAGGGGTGCACAGAGAACACACAGTACCTTCTGTGGGGACGAGGGGTGCACAGAGAACACACAGTACCTTCTGTGGGGACGAGGGGTGCACAGGAAACAAACACACAGTACTCCTGTGGGGAATGGGGTTACTCACACAGCTATTGGTATGCCCAGGTGATATATATCACCTTGTCTCCTTAAAAAAATGCTCATCAACTCACTTTCCTTTGCCGATATGATTCTATATAGTCAAGCTGAACAGCACACAAAGCCCTTTTTGCAGTGACTGATCAAAAACCTCTCACTCAGCAGCAACCCTTGAATTCAGACAGTAGTTCCCACACAATATCATGAGACCCCCAGTACTCCTAACCAAATCTGCAGAGAAAAGAGAGAGGGAAAGAAAGAAAAAAGAAAGAGAAAAGCGCCAAAATATGAAAAACCCAAAAAATTAATAAAAAGGAAAAAAATTTATAATAGGCTAAAAAATAAAAATGGGTTGGTAAATAAGAAAAAACTGAAAGAAACTTCAATAAAAACCGAAAAAATTTAAAATGGATTAGTAAAATAAGAAGACCTGTAAACAGGAGAGAAAAACAAACATAACAAACTTCAGTTACAGACAGTCCTGCTACATACATTGAGATTCAGTAAAAAGTTAATTTTACCTTAACCCAAAACGCATACAAAAACTAAAACCTTAGGAACACATACAATTGTATAGGACTGAATTAACAAATCAATATCCTGGAGGGTTCCCCTGAAACCGTACAGGAGAAATTCCTACCCACCCAATAATTGAAATGTTAATTTGCCCAGCCCCAAACAGCTTCAGATTCATTTTACCAGAGAAGCAGGATTTAACATTTCAATGTCCCAAAACCGTTTTTTCAAAGACCTTGGCTGTTCCTGGGTTCTCTGCCTTTGCAAAGAAGCATGTCTGGGACCATCACCCCACCTTGCTGAATAAACCACTTCACTTCTAGGTGTGGTTCTGGGGTACTTAACATACCTGTGTCTGTTGCCATTAGCAACGTTACAATATCGTGCAATGTGCCTGTATTCCCTGCATGCAAAACAAAGGATAGCTTGCCTCCCTGCATAATACCATGTCTGGGCACATGGCGATTTGATTTGGCGCACATTAACCATCCTAGCATGACTAGACCCCAGACTACAATCTGTATTGAGTCCACTTACCACGGACTCATCTGAGGAATCTTCTGGCCTTGTGTTGATACTTCCAACTCCAGGGTCAGACACATTGTCCATCTCCATCCCTGAGTCAGTTCCACTATCTGAACCACAGTCCTCAGACTTCTCCATGCTTACAGTGCATACATTGCCTCTAATCCCAGACACATTACTCTCTAACGGTTGTTTCAATGACTCCGACAATTCCTTTACAGCACCCTGTGCTTGCGTCAGGCTTTCAGATAAACATTCATTCTCCTTGCGCAGCTCAGTATTACACCTCACAGTACATTCATAATTAGCGCTAGCTTCAGCTGCCTGCTGGACAAGAGTTCTCAATTTAACAATTTCCACTTTTAAATCTTCCACTTCTCCTTCTAAACTCAGCTTCAGCCTACAAGACTCCTGATATTTATCCGCTATCCACCCAGCAGCAAAAATCAGAGCATACTTGCCTTTCCTTTTGCGCCATTTTTTGGTACCGATCAGGTTTGCTACACAATTCTGGGCCTGCAGCCATGGATCAGTAGATCCCTGCATAGCCTGAAGAATGGCCGCCGTGTCCTTCAACTTTGCTACTTCTTTAAAAATACTTTCCATTGCACAAAAACAAACACCACAATGGTTGCTACAAAAAAACAAAACACTAGTACCAATTTCTAGGAGTTGTCCCAATACTTTTGGCACAGAACCTTTCTACACTGTAGTACCCGTATTAATTATGCCAAACAAGTCTACAATTCAGTGTAACAGCCACAGATATACAAACATTAAGCAGAATCATCAACTATAGGACGATTTCACCACTAAACTGCCACTAATGCTCACACGATTCCTGTATCAGACTGGTCACTGAGCTATAACATAACCGAACACTCAACTGATATCCAGCACAAAACGTATCAAAACAAAATCAAACTGTACATAGAAAGGTTACAAAAAGACAAGATAACTATTCTGGACAAAACTAACATTTCAGGCAAAAACAATCAATCGCTTTCCATAGTAAACTGACTAAGATGGCCGACAAGCACATGGTCATCACACAGAGGAAATCAAGATAGTGTCTGCAATATCCAGCAATAAAAACAGTTTCTATATTTCCTGTTCTCTTCCCCTTGAAACCAGAGCAAAACCTCCACTCTGTGGGTGATTTACAGGTTAACAATATAAAAATACTCTCTAAATGCTGTCTCTAATGTACAAACACTAAAACCAATTGCTGCCTCTATAAAATTGCCTCTTACAAAATCAAAGTAACATAAAAGTTAAGAAGTTACAAAAAAACACAATACCCTGTACTACTCATCATACAATCTCATCATACAACCTCTGTACAATCAACCTACCTTATCCTCACACCCCTTGACGCAGCAGACAACAACCATATACACCAAAAGGTTCTTTTAAGTAGATTTCTTTCCTGATATCAGCAGATTGGAGTACACAGATTTAAATTCACAAAGAGCAAAACTTTCTCAAAAATGAGAGTAAGGAAAAGGATATTACCTTATGCCGGCCTTTTTTGCTTTTTGAAAATTAAGCTGTGTCTCCTTTAAGTTCTGCTGATAACGGGGAAAAAAATTAGCTTTCTAATTCGTGGTCGCCAACTGTTGTGGTAATATTAATAGTTGTAATCCACTCGCATCAAAGTTTGTGTAAGGAAAAAGGTGAATCCCTTCTCTCAGCCCCAGTCAGAGAGAGACACCCATGTTACCATCTTGGTTGAAAATTCTGAGCAAACTCCTCCAGCCCTTCTCAGTCTGCTCACCTTTTATTTACTAACAAAAGGTGTAAAAGGGGCTGGCCCAAGACAAGGATACAGGAAGTTATAACATGCAGGAAGTGATGTCAAAGGACAGGGCGGGGCAATCAATGTGGCTAGGCAGACAATGCACACGCCCCATCCCTGTATAAGGAAGGATGAGTCATGTCCATTGTCTGATCAGCCAGGTTGCCGCCCACCCCCCATCACTGTCAGCATGGACCTCGTTCAATACTGCTCAAAGGTGATCAGTATCTAATAAAGATCATTCTACTGGTTCCCATAGGTTTGAAATTATCTGCGAGGCATTGCTACGGCTATTGTCAGTATACGGTACTAGTATACCGACAAGGCAGATATGCATGTCTTAAAGGCAGATATGTCTCCAAGCCCACGGGAAGGTTTTCATACTGACGGTTTTGCCACTGGTCCCGATTCAGCCAAAGTACCCTCTGCTAGAGCGCTCCTTGGCTAAATCAGACACAGGGAGACAGATGACAATTTATAAAAACACACACACATCCTAAAGTAAAATGTCTGCATAATAAAATTTCCACAACACCACTGCGAAACTTACCCTGAAAAACCTGGCCTGTGCATGCAGGAGTGTTTTAAAATCTTCTACTCATCCATGGAGTATTAATTTAATTTCATCCATGATGTACCCTGTAGTTTTACCACCTTATATCTCTGATTTAGGCCCCATTCACACGTCCGCAATTTCGTTGTGGAATTGCGGACCCATTCATTTCTATGGGGCCACCCGCATTTCCGTTCCCGAAAAAAATAGAACATGTCCTATTCCTGCGGACAAGAATAGGCATATTCTATTAGGATCTGGGATCTGAGGATGTCACTGTTATGGAGGGGATCTGTGTATTATGCACTGTTATGGGGATATGGGGATGACACACTGTTATGGGCATCTGTGGATGACACTGTTATGGGGATATCTGTGGATGACACTGTTATGGGGGGATTTGTGGATGACACTGTTATGGGGGATCTGTGGACGACACTGTTATGGGGGGATCTGTGGATGACACTGTTATGGGGGGATCTGTGGATAACACTGTTATGGGGGATCTGTGGATGACACTGCTATGGGGGATCTGTGGATGACACTGCTATGGGGGAACTATGGATGACGCTGTTATGGGAGGGTTCTGTGGATGACACTGTTATGGGGGGATCTATGGAAAACACTGTTATGGGGGATCTGTGGATGACACTGCTATGGGGGTAACTGTGGATGTCGCTGTTATTGGGGGATCTGTGGATGACACATATATAGCATCTTATGCTATATATTTGTCACCCACAGATCCCCCCCATAACAGTGTCCCTGTGTAAATAGTGACTCCCGATACAGGGGGTGGAGGCCGTCAACTGCTGTTGGAATCGTGGCGGGGCCCTGTGCAGCCACTGTACTCTATTACACCGGGCCCCGCTCACAGCACTCTTTATATGTAAAGTGTAGTCATGAGAGCTTTGTTAAAGTATCGCAATCCTATGCAGTAGCGCAATCCTCTGTAGTACTCACTATCAAAGCAGGCAGGCTGGCCGGCAGCGAAACTTCACTCACTCCATCACGCACCTGCTCCACCTGCTTCATTAATAAAGTGGGAGAAGCAGGCGTGTGACGGAGTGAGTGACGTTATGCTGCCGGCCGGCCTGCCTGCTATGGAAGTTTGATAGTGACTACTACAGAGGATTGCGCTACTGCAGAGGATTGCGATACTTTAACAAAGCTCCCATGACTACACTTTACATATAAAGACTGCTGTAAGAGGGGCCCGGTGTAATAGAGTACAGTGACTGCACTGGGCCCCACCGTGATTCCAACAGCAGTTGCTGGTCTCCAGCACGCCCTCCCTCCCCACTGATACATCGCAGACCGCACTGTGCAGCATAGCGGCCGGCGATGTATCAGCGTCACCAGAGTAAAAATGGCAGCATTCGCTTTATAAGACGCACTGCCATTCCCCCTCCCCCCCACTTTTGGGGGGAAAAAGTGTGTCTTATAAAGAGAAAATTATGGTTGGCCTGGAAACTAGGGAAAGGGGAAAAGGTCACCACCTAGTGAATCCCTAAACTAATCTCTAGTGAATCCCTAAACCAAGATCTGACTACTCTAAGTATGACCTTGATGGTAGGCATGTTCATACGTTGGAACCTAGGGCCCTATCTAACCCTAAAGTGCCCTGGAAATAGTGTCAGGACAAGAGATGACCTGTTCCTTCCCAGCTGAAGGAACAGGAGACTCCCTCAGGCCTAATACTAAAAGGTAGGGGAAAACCACGAACAAGAAATAAGGAAAAAGACACTTAACTCCAAAGTATGCAGACGAGAAGGAACTCAGAAGAGAACCAGTCACTAGCCCTTCACAACCTGAAAGAAGCTATCAACCGCATAGCATGATGGGTGAGGCCAGACTAAATAGAGGAGTAAGAATGACCACTTAAGCTACACCTGAGACCAGAGATGTGGTCATACCCAGTAACAACACAGAAAAGTGAAACCATAGAGGCTGTCAGATCACATCACGTGCAGCCAGTCTCTTAGAACTTCTGACCCTTGTCACAGGAAAGATAGTGACAACACCTAAAGTGTTAACAAAGCTTGTAAAATCAGTTTTGAATAGCTTGAGGGGTGTAGTTTCTAAAATGGGATGATTTGTGGGTGGTTTCTAATATGTAAGCCCCACAAAGTGACTTCATAATTGAACTGGTCCTGGGATTTGAAAATGTTCTTAAAGAGATTTGCTTCTAAACTTCTAAGCCTTCTAACGTCCCAAAAAAATAAAATGTAATTTTCAAAATAATCCAAACATGAAGTAGACATATGGGAAATGTAAAGTAATAACTGTTTTTCTTTAGATATTACTATCTATTTTAAAAGTAGAGAAATATAAATTTGGAAATTTGATAATTTTAATTTTTCAAATTTTTTTGTACATTTTTTTTTTTATAAATAAAAATGAAATATTTTGACTCAAATTTACCACTGTCATGAAGTACAATATGTGACGACAAAACTATCTCAGAATAGACTAGATAAGTAAAAGCATTTTAAAGTTTATCACCACATAAAGTGACACATGTCAGATTTGCTAAAAATTACCTGGTGCTTAAGGGGAAAAATGTCAGGGTCCTCAAGGGGTTAAACTACTGTGTTCATATTTGCACGTCCACCATCAAGACAGTACACATGGAACAGCCGTCAGGAAGCAGTCTAATTAGGTCCTACTTCTGTTTCAGTTAACTACTTTAAAAAGTCTCATTGGCCCACATTTACAGTTGTGGCCGCTTCTCTATGGCATTATTAGTGCCAGAATTTGACGTATTTTTGCCACAGTGTGTAGCTTTTAATTTTAGACCTAGTTACGACACTCGTAAGCCAAAATAATAATGATAAGAATTATGGCTTAAATGCACAATTCTGCACCAAACTTTTGGAACAAAATTCTCCCTGAAAGCAAGCCAACAAACAGGTGGTATAAAGTTAGACAAAAGTGTCTAGCAGTGCACCAAATTTATCATCCTGCATGGGTCACTGTGGTAAATTTGGCGAACCTTTAGGCCGCCTAAGATTACACTTTCTAAAAAGTATAAATCTGGCTCATTATTGTTTAGGACTCAGGCACAGCGATATCGTGTCTCTGTTGTGTTAGGGCTGTCAGAAAATCCGTGAGGGCTCTGCTGTAGTCCATATACCTCCAATTTCATAGGGTTTTTATTTCTGACAGTTACTTATAAATTGTGGCACCCTCCATCAAACTTTGTATTTGCAGAGATATTTTCCTCTGAAAGTTTTGTGGAATAACTACTTATCGACAGAGTCCGACAGAGAGTGCACAGCAGTGCACATTGGCTATTAGCTATTGCTGCATACTCAGGAGACGTACAGTGGTTGCTCCCTAAGCTGCAGAACTGTGATGGCAACTCAGGTGCAGGATGCTTGTGTCCTTGTTTGGTTGAAAGCTGCTCCCGGAGCAGGTTGCTTCAGCAGTTCAACTGTTTGAAGAGAAGGCTGCGCTCGTGCAAGTGCTGCTTTCCCTTCATTGTTTACCTGGTCGCCGTCAACATCGCAGCGGTGAGCAGGTGTAATTACAAGCCGTTCCGTTCACTTCTATGGGACGACTCCTTCCTATACACTTGAATGGAAAGGAACTGTCCCATAGAAGGGAATGGGACGGCTTCTTGTAATTACACCTGCTCACTGCTGAAATGTCAATGGCGAGCAGCCTTCTCTTGCAACAGTTGATCTGCGGGGGTGCCCCCACCAGTCTGATATTGATGACCTATCCTGAGGATAGGTCATGGATATTCATTAACTGTGCTCATGCCTTTAGTCATACTGCAAGGGTAGTTGGTGAGCATTTTTTTTTAGCATTGTTTTATCTTAATTTTTGTCTTACACTTCCTTCCCCCTTTCCCACTCCCAGGAGAAATCAAAGCAAAAAAACATTTGAGATGACCCATCATATTTTACTTCTGTCACAGTTTGTAACTGGCGGCCATTTTGACTCTTCTGAGCCTGCGTAATGATAGCCCAATGCAGTACATATTAGGTGCTACATGGAAGGCTCAGAAGCCACAAATGCTCCTGGAATAGTTTCACTGCACTCAAAAGATAAGCAATGCTTCACTTCAGTCACTTCTGACAAATTTTACATATTCTGAAAAACTGAACACAGGCAGAGGATAATTTTCAATTATGCTTTTTTTTTTTATCAGGAATAGTCATTTTGGCAGGAGCATCTAGTCACTGGTATTAAATTACTAAAACTGAAAGGGTGATGATAACTTTAGAAGAGTGACAATAACTTGACAGGTTTCATGAACGAATAAAAAGTTTCATATATGCTCCTCTGAGTTTAGGACTACCAAAAATCAGAATTATGGACTGTACAGGAGAGTAGCTGTATATGACCGTCACACATAGAGGAAACCATGTGCTGCCTAAAATTACAATATTAAGAAGCAGTAAGATGACTGAAACATAGAGACATAAATAAAGTAAAAGTATACAAGTGATTGTTCTTGCAGCAGAGATGCTAGCTTCTACACTCTGGACACTTATACCACTCGAGTTTTTTTGTAAAAGTCTTACATTTGAACAAAGTACTTTTAATACAAAGGCATTGGCAACAGCGACAAGAATAAGTGGAAAGCAGCAACCAAATATGCTGGCAATCAGTAAATATTGTGGGCTGATTTCAGTTTTCCATTCATCCACAGAACTGGAGACATTGGTGACATTGGTTGACGTTTGACTGTTGTCACTTCTAGAAATGTTCCATGGTATAGGGATGCTGATGGTCAAGGATATTAGGACGGACAGCATAAGCATCCAGTTGACTACATCTGACATTCTCTGTTTCAGCTGTGACAAGAAGTGATTTTTAAATGAGACAATATTAAAATAATAAAATCCGCAAAGACACACAGTGAACCAAAAACTGGAGAAGATTATGAAGAGAAGAATGAAAGAGAGTGTCTTGTGGACCTTGTCTGAGAAGTACAGGTCACTCCACAGGAAAAGAACAATATCATTGGCAATGAGGGTGCACTGATACAATAGATTGAACAATCCAAGTATGGAAAGGATCAGCTCTCTTGGGTTGATGTTTCTTCCCTTGAGTATATCCATGCTGTGATTCAGTATGATAAATGTGTTAGTAAAGAAGCCAATGATAGAACTGGCACACAATGCTGTTAGAGATCCCACAACAAACAAAGGCAGCATGGCTGGTCTTGTGTTAGGTATACCGTATAATAAATATCTGTTTTCTAGAAGTAAATTTATCTGGAGAAATAATTGAATAGAAATTATGCCTATAAATCATACATGGTGCATAGAGAATAAGAAAGTGAGAGTAGAGTAAAAACATTTATTTTTAAAATAATAATATAGTAATAATTTGACCATTACACATAATTGTACATTTGATTTTGTTACAGAGCATTTTAGCAAAGGTCCCATGGGGTCCTATGGAATTACAGTCAGGTCACTTAGCAAACTAACGGGGGTTATTAACTATCAGATATACATTTTCTGGCATATATCTGGCGCAGATTGCAGCGCAAAGGTTATTTGCGCCACAATCTGGGACTTTTCCCCACTCACGCTAGGTCTAATAAATTGGGCGTGGCATGAGTGGGGAAGGGGACTGGCCAGCAGGCCCTTCTCATTTATCATTTTCTATGCCTGTTTTAGATATAGAAAATATTCTAAATTTAAGCCAGCAAGGCAGATGGCTTAGACTGGTGGTGGATGCGCCACAGTTATTTAGAGGTCGACGCAAGGGGTTATTAAGACCGGCGTCTAATACGCTGGCCTTAATAAATGACCACCTAAGAGTGTGAGATTATGGATCTGTACAACACGTCATGCACCACCAGTTAAGCAAACGACAGGTTGTTCCATCAGCATAAGCGGATGGTTATCATCGGTCATCTGCACACCACACCAATGATTGTCCATCTCTGGACTACAACCGATAGCCTCTCTGGAAGTAAAACCTCCTATTTTACAATGAGGCTTATTTTATAAATGAAAGACATTTTATCACCGTGATGGATTATCTTTGTTGTGTGTAGCTTAATCTAGGGGCAGGAAAGAATTGTACTACCATATTGTACTCTACCATACCTTGTAATATTTTGTCATCCATATGGCAAGTGCAATAAAGTGCAATGATAATGTCACTTTGTAAAAAGGAAAAATATTTTCCTGTTGTGACTGTTTCATCCAGCTAAGGTCCATCAGTATTTGACTGTGACGTCCATCGACAGAAATATCAGTCTTTTGGTCAAGATGTTGTAAAGTAAGTGACCAATGACACTTCATGTCAAATGACACTATTTCACAGACGGCTGAGAGCAATAATATGGTATACTTGTTCAATGGAGAATATTCATGTATATTTTTTCTTTGATGTCTCATACGATATTACTAAAGAGATAGATTCAAACAACAATGCTGGTTGGAAATGAATAATAGTATTTAGAAGGCATGCAGTAAAGTAACAAGGAGCACTGTAAATGGAATAACTCAAGATTCAAAAAGGTAATAGAATATATTTGGTATTTTAAGTGCCACAGAAAGTTTTATTAATATTAATTTTTTAGTCAGCCCATACTATACTTTTGCTTGCCCTCAATTTTATACACAGACACACAAAGATGGAAATCCCTGCACTCGAAACGTCTTGCTTCAAAAAAAATCGTGGGCTTTGAGACTTTTTGGACTTATTTTCTCCAAAATAAAAGATATATTTAGCATTTGTACTCTACTAAAAAAATGGGTGAGGTCTGTGTGGTTATCCTTTTAAGGTGATTTAAGAGAATATTATTAACTGAGACTTTTTGAAAAGTGTCAAATATTGTCATATTCCAGTAAATGGATGGCATAGAAGGTCGAGTAACATCTCAAGAAGTGTTACACTTTAAGATACACTAAATTTGTCAAATGGTGTGCGCCATTTAATTATAGCAATACAGACTCCTGGAAAACTGATTTAAAAAGTTCCTCCCATGTTAAATTGACCCCAAAGTATGGCTCTCATCTACACAATCTGTGCAAAAATACATTTTGGCATACTTTAAACCACACATTAGTACTTCTTAAAGCATTAGACACCGCAAGGAGACACTATATGATGGTTCACGGAGTGCCAACTGAGTCTGTGCACAGGGCTTAGCTATGTGTTGAGGTGTGAAAAATACTACATTGTATGTGTAGCATTTGTAGGCATATATGTAATCTAACCTTTTCTTTAAGCATTCCGTGCATATTTCTGTTACTGCCCCTGCCTTTTAGCATTGAGATACAATTGTAAACTGATTACCTCATGGAGACTTTGTATGATGGGACACGGAGTACCAACAGGGTCTGTGCAGAAGGCTTTGCTATGTGCTGAGCAATAAAAAGTACTATATTGTATGTGTAGCATTTATAGACGTATACATCATCTATCCTTACCTTTAAGCATTCTGTGCATATTTCTGTTACTGTCCCTGTTTTCTATAGAGCAATGCGATACAATTGTAAAATCAATACTTCTAATTGCTTCTAGGGGAGAACACAGTACCTCATGAAGACGCTATATGATGGCACATGGAGCACCAATGGAGTCTACTATAAAAAGTACCATACTGTATGTGTATCATTTATAGACATAAGCATTATCTAACCTTACCTCTAAGCATTCTGTGCATATTTCTGTTACTCCACTTGTCTTTTATAGAGATGAGATAGCAATGAGATACAATTTTATAAAAGGCTACAGCTGCTCTAAATTAGTTTAATTACATATGCAATAATAATGCATGGCCAAGAGTGACCCAAATCTCGTGGGAGTCTGACAAGTACAGTTTTCTCCTGAACTAAGAATAACAAAACAAAAATCAGTTTGGCATTTCAGGACATTTGTAATGTAAAATATTTAATTTTTTATTTTTCTTAAATTCTCGTAGGTTCACATAGATTTAGACTGGATTTAGACGCTGCGGCTGCCACATGCGGTCAAAAGCCAGCCAAGCCGTGGTGGCCAACAGTGAAGGTCTTACCTTTAAAATCATGCAGTCATTGGCTGCCACAGGTTAAGCAAGTCATATTTTTGTTATTTTCTAGGTTTTGTATTTTCTGTACGCATACACATAAGAGATAGAAGTAAGCAAATCATTTTACATTATTTAAAAAATGCAGATTTTCTTATATCCTTTCGGATGCTATTAGCTTGAGTCAAAGAGACAGTACCTTGATTACTACTAATTGCTGAGTGTAGCACTTCAGTCCGTGCTGATTGGCATCACCCTGCCCCCAGTGGGCACAGCCAGTGCTCACTTGTGCATCCACCAAGCTACTCTGGCGATCTGTGCTCATCTCCATCTTTCTTCTCCCTCCTGGTTAGCACGGCTGCAAGAGCTGTGTTAGCTGTGTCTACTTCATTCTAGACCTCTGCAGCCTCCTCCCTTCCTGTATACATTTCTGTACCTGTAGGGTGTGTGTAGTTTCTCCAACTCTGTTACCAGTCCTTGCTAATCTTCCTTGGGTATTTAAGGCACTCTCCCTTATGGTACATGAGCAAAAAGTCTGTTCATTTATTGTATCTGTTCTGCCTGCTGCCCTGACCTCTGCCTGCTTATCATGCTGACCCTGTGCTACCTACCAATCCTTGGTCTGTTTATCGGATTGACAAACTCTGCCTGCCCTAACCCTGACTTCCCGATTACACGATTCTGCCTGTCCTCGTTGGTGCTACACACCTGTCTCTCTTTACTCACCTGGGTCAGCTGTCATTGTACTGAGATTACCCCAAAAATAGCTGCCTGGTGCATCCCCTGCAATGAAGACCAGTTCACTGTATAGGCTTGAAAGCCTGCAGGCTTTGTTTTGTGACACATGGACTCCACACCCACAGCATTACACCGAGCCACACTTCGACTTGCCACTTGAAACAAAAGTGCAGTTCAGGTGTGGCCTGGCAATTAACATTAACTGTAATATTATTAGTATTATAAAAATACACCTCTGCGCTCCCGTCTGTACAAATCCTATGTGTCTCCTGCTAACACTAGCAGGATGCCGCTGCTGGATATAAGTTCCAGTCCCCCTGATAGGGCTGGCAATGTAATAGAAATATATATATAATGTTAATAGTATATCCGCGCAGGCTCTTATTAACAACTTCAGGCAATGTGTATCCTTCCTCACAAGTTCCTTTTAAAATCGCATGTATGATCGCATAGTTTCCTACCTTACAATGTTGTAATTCCTTGTCCTTCTATGCGGGCATGCGCCGGGAGCTTGTTGCGGGATGTTCAAAACTTCGGCTAAACTGCTGTTTCACGTGCCGCCCTGGACGGTGGCAGACGCGCGCGCAGGAGCCGCTGTGTACACGGGAAGTGTGTGACGTCACACTCGTTCCTACTTATACCTCCGTGGGACAATTCTCATCCTACGCGTTTCGGGGCCTACAGGCTCCTTCGTCAGGGATGTTCAAGCACTGGTGTCCTGCGGAGTATATAAGCATTCTGTTCCCATGGTAACCGTTTGGTTCACCGACGCTCCCTTTGCAGTCTGCAATTCAATTGCCTTCAATGTCCATTCGTTTAATGCTCATTCCTTTTAAAGAAGACAGAAGAAAAAACTATTTGGAAATTATGCGGTTATTTCATATCATACGTCCCTATAAAGATCATCCCGAAATAACTAGGATTTCAAATTCAATAAAAAGAAGGATTAGGATAAAAGAGGAAGAAATTAGAGGTACAAAAAATAAAAAATTTCAGAGGGATCAGAATATACAAAAAACAAAAGAAACACAGGAAAATATTAACATAGAAATACATCATAACCCACATGACCAAGAAACAACATCCAGAATACAGGAGAGCCAGTATGAAACTATAGATGATACCATATGTGAGGAAACAGAGATCCGATCATTTGAAATATCAATATATGAAGAAAGTATAGAGGGTACAACCACAGAAGCACTATTGATAAATGAGCGAAATCCAATATCATTATCACCTTTAATACAAATTCAAAGAAACGGAAGTATAGTGACTAGGAACAAATATGAAGTATTGTGCTCGCTCAATTAGGAAACAATAGACTCAGAAGAACCAGAACCCAATGATCACAACCCAATAGTGAATGACATAAATACCTCGGTACAAAGGGCTGAGTGTATGGACACAACAGAGACATCAAAGAGTGGGTTAAATAACATTAGTTATAGTTCAGCCATGAGAAGAAATATGAATCCTCAGAAGCAAGAAGTAAAAGCAAAAATTAATACTAAAATAGGGATGAAACAAACAATGAAGGATGGGAAAAGGGATACCGCCAAGAGATCAATAATAAAAAAGACAATAAAAATAAAAATAAATTTCAACCACAGACGTCCAAAAAAAGAAAAAAACAAAGAGAGACAGGAGGGGTAGGGGACTCTTAAAGAAAGCAACAAATACGATTAAAAAGATAGTGGGGCAGGACATTTTTAATTTAAGCAAATATAGCCTAAAAAGTTATGAGGTTTCGTTAGTGAAAAAAGGCCTCAAATTTGCCCCGACATCAAAATTTAACCCTTTTAATGCCTTTATAGGTTTGAAAAAATTTATTCGCAAACTAGCATTAAAGAGATATTTTTTAAAGAAGGAACGTGGAAAGGACAAAAATAATAAACAAAAAATAAAAAGACACCTCAAAAAAATAATAATAAAAGAAAAATACAGAAAAATAAAGAGGAAGATACTAGACAAAGTGGATCAATGAAACAGATAGACAAGGAAATGGACAACTATACTCACACCACTTTGAAACCAAAATCTTATTTTAACCCTTTAGGAGAATACTCAGAGGCCTTCACCACATTCCAAATGTTAGTTTTACGCGACTTAAGGAAAATAAATTTGAAAAGGAAAAGGGGACCCCAAAATTTAACAAATAAAGAAAAAGCAGCTATTTCTACTCTCCAGAAAAATAATGAAATTGTCAATAGACCCGCAGACAAGGGAGGGGGATAGTGATTTTGGATCAAGAAGCATACCACGAGGAAACCATGATATTATTAAAAGATGAAAAAACCCAACCCAACAGAAAGTTATAGAAGTAAACTCGATATACTTGTGAAAAAAGGGAAAAAGAGTGGAATTTTGTCACCTGAAGAATCTAAATATATAAACAACCAAAATCCAAGGATACCGATGTTCTATTACTTGCCCAAGATCCATAAGTGTCAAGCCAACCCCCCGGGGAGACTAATAGTCTCGGGAATAGAGGGTCTAATCGCGAATCTCTCTAAATATGTGGATGTCCTACTTCAGAAGTGTGTACTAAAACTACCGGCGCATATAAAAGATACTAAACACATCCTCCAATTATTAGAGAAAGTGCAGTGGGAGGATGGATATGTAATAGGAACGATGGATGTAACATCATTATATACGATTATAGAAAACACCAAAGGACGGGAGGAGGCAGAGTATTTCCTAAAAAAAGAGGGAGACCTCCCTGAGACACAAATTGATTTTATAGGACAGTGTATAACATTTATTTTAACACACAACTATTTTAAATACGAAAATTATTTTTACCTCCAGACATGGGGGACCGCGATGGGGACCCGATTCGCAGCAAGTTTTGCTAACCTTTATGTTGGGAGATGGGAGGAGTGTACCATCTTTCCATCTGGTGAACTCGGTGCGGGTCTGGTCCTTTGGCGGAGATTCATAGATGATATTGTTTTTATTTGGAAGGGTGGAGAGACCACGTTGATACAATTTTTAGACAAATTAAATAAAAATGACTTTTATTTGCATTTTACTTGTAATTGGAGCCAAAAAGAGATTAATTTCTTAGACTTAACTATATTTATTGAAAATGGGAGAATACAAACTAAGACGTTCCACAAACCAACAGATAGCAATAGCTATATACCTTTAGATAGCTGTCACTTATGCACTTGGTTAACCAATATACCCCGAAGTCAGTATATAAGGATTCGCAAAAATTGCAGCAGCATAACACATTTTGAAGAGGAAACAGAATGTAATGTTGTTCTCACATGCAGCTCAAGGTACCGTTACAGAGATGGGACATTTGTCCAGTGAGCTAAATGGACTGGTAAAAATTTTAATTGACACCTGAACACTATGTAAGGTGGCCAAACTCTACCCCCTATTTGTTTTTGCACTATAGTTGGTCGGACAGGTAGATGTGTAGTCTGATTTAAAGGTCTTTACAGGGTACTATATATCGTGGATTACACAGGATTATCTACCTGCCATAATTTTCATTTTTATTGCATTCATTTGAGCAGTTATTTCTATTTCTGTTCAAATACTTCTGCTAAAAGATTACCAGCTTCAGTGCTCCTGGTGTTTTTGTCTGCTACAAAGCGTCAGTACAGTGGCTCAGATTTACTAAATCTGTAGATGGTGGAAGCTTATACAGGCTGCCTAGACTCAGGCTGAATGATACATCTGGTGCAGGGATAGTCACTTTGCTCTGACTGTATCAGCTATTGGTTGGCTTACTTTGAGGCAGATTTTTACACCAGAATTGTGACTAAATTTTGGTGCAAAATTTCACATCTTAAGCCCCCCTTTCCCATGAAGCTCTGCCCACTTTTCACTAAGTCCAACCCCTATTTGAAACATGTCGCAAAAAAGTCTATAAACCCTAGATGTGCTAAATTGCACCACTTTTTAGAAAGATATTTGGTGCAGACACATTAGTAAATCTGGGCCAATAAGTTTGGTACTTCTCTTAGCTTGCAGGTCTCTTTGAGTACCTGGCAACTAAACATATGTACTGTATGTTTTTGACACCTTTTGTTCACAAGACCACAGCACTAAACTTCAACTGTAGCTGTTGCCTTTCCCAAAATTCTAACAGTGTTTCTTGGTTCTCAGCTACCTCTTTAGGACTAACAGTAATGCTAAACAGCACAACAATCAGACAGTTGCAAGAAACATATAAGAAGCACATATCAACAGTGGCAGACAACAATGTATGGAAATAAGCTCACTAATGGGTGTCAGTAATCAAATGATGATGGTTATGGAGGAAAGAGATGGGAGTCTCACACGAGATGGTAATGGCATACAGGATGAAAGCAGATAAATCACAGCAAACAGAAATAAAGATACATTGAACTGACTGTGCTCTGAAACACAATATAGCAAGACAGCTAAGGGTACTTTCACACTAGCGTTATTCTTTTCCGGTATTGAAATCCGGTAAAGGGTCTCAATACCGAAAAAAAAACGCATCAGTTTTGTCCTAATGCTTTCTGAATGGAAAGCAATCGGTTCAGTATGCATCAGGATTTCTTTGGTTCCGTCCCTTATTCAGTATTTGATTGGAAAAAATACCGCAGCATGCTGCTGACTTTTTTCCGGCCCAAATCCCATAACACTACCACACTTGCCAGATCTAGAAAATAGGGGTAGGTCTGGGTTCAGAGCTAATCCCCTATAACTGCAAATCAAAATGGCAGCCTCCAGAAAATCAATATGACAGCCCCCATGAAAACTTCAATAGAGGAAACCCTGAGCGTGTCACGATAGAATCTCTCAGCATATACAGATAATAGCATCACAATGGACCCTTGCAGTTTTCCTCCCTGGCAGCTGCCATATTGCTTCATTCTTCAGTCAGGTGTGGATATGTGCATATCAACAGGCAAGGGTGCATTTTTGTGTTTGATTAATAAAGGCGCTTATGTGTAGATTGGAACACTGTCCACAAGCCTTCTTACCTGTTTGTGATGGTATAACCATTTGAACTTAGAAAGTTCCCCTATGCACCTGCTGTCTTAACACAGGAGTCGGAAGAAGCGTCTACAGAGGGTGCTGAGCTGTTTCTGGTTGTTGCTTTTTGGCCACTGCAATGCAGGTTCAGATCAGTTTAGTGTCTGCACCTCACCATTTCCAATGGGATACCATATCTTTTTTCATTTTTGTGGACTAAGGAAAATGAAAATGCGCTAGTTCCGAATTTCATTAGCAACTGTGCATCATCCTGTGCATCATTAGCAAATGGCAGTCTCCAGAAAATCAATATCACAGCCCCTATGAGCGTGTCACAATGGAACCCCTCAGCCCATACGGATGATGACATCACAATGGGCCCTTGCTGTTTTCCTCCCTGGCAGCAGCCATATTGCTTCATTCTTTAGTCAGGTGTGGATCCGTGCACGCCAACAGGTAAGGGTACACATCAACAGGTAAGGGTAGATTTTTTGTGTGCGTCAGCCGAGGGAGTCACCTTTTATGGATTTTTGGACTAGGGAGAATTAGAATGCGCCTGTCTGTCCAATCAACGCTCTCTGCTAGTACAGAATCTCCTTAGCACCTCTGCACCTACTGTGGCGAAACCAACCTCGCCACTGGGTTTTGGAGAGGCCTGTTTACCAGCCTCTTGCCCTACGACTATGGGCCCGGGACATATTACCCTTCAAGAACAGTGTAACAGAACTATGCCGAATGTCTGGACTGTTAATAGGACCGAACGCGGTCAGCAGTGTATACTAAAGATTCTGTGGAACTAAAATCGGATGCGCAAATACACGAACACCGCTGACCCTTACCTTCTTCCATATTGAACTTTCAGCTCCAGAGACTAAGTCCCGTTCGAAGATGGGACTTAGTCGTTTTTCTGCATGAAATTGACCGACCGCACAGCCCAAATCTATGGAACTGTTTTGGGCAGGAAATTGTGCTTGCGGTCGGTCATAAAGGACTTCCACTTAACTTTTGATCCGCTGGAGGGATTTGTGTGATTTTTGGAAGTGGTTATATTTGATGTATGCTGAGTTTAAATATGTAATTTTATGGAGATGGAATGTATGGTTTTAAAGTTATAGAGTATGATTGCTATGTGAGGGGACCCAGATAGCTAATTGTATTGTATTTGTGTATTCTGAGCGGCATTCACCTAATGATATGCCCTCAGACTGGAGCTATCTGGGATATGTTAATGTCTGTGTTTGCTGGGAGGGTGTGACATTGTGTCCCATTGTGTGTTTAAATGGTGATGTCTGTCCTGTTGTATCTACATGTGTATTGGCGATCTCCCTTTGTCCTGAGAGCTAATTGGATTGCTCCTCAGTTGTCTCTGGGACGGAGGGGAGGAAACCATGATGCATTGTGGGGATATGTTGTATCTGTCCTGTGTAGCAGTCTCCCTTCTGGTCCTCTGGGGGCGTGAACGATTGGTTGCTGTACTTACATTGTATGTGTTGTAACATATTGATTGGTTGTATTTCAAACCCCTGTGGGCAGTACTATGTTTTTGGTTTGTGAATAAAAGAGGCTGTACGTGAAGTACAGTCAGTTCCTGTTTCACCTTCAACATAGAGCCTCGTCTCATGTGTGTGGGGATTGCTATACGTGTATACTCCCCTGGCTATAACTACTAGCTCTTTTAAGGCTGCGTTCACACGGGCGAGATTTCCGCGCGGGTGCAATGCGGTAGGTGAACGCATTGCACCCGCACTGAATCTGGACCCATTCATTTCAATGGGGCTGTTCAGATGAGCGATGATTTTCACGCATCACTTATGCGTTGCGTGAAAATCGCAGCATGCTCTATATTCTGCATTTTTCACGCAACGCAGGCCCCATAGAAGTGAATGGGGTTGCGTGAAAATCGCATGCATCCGCAAGCAAGTGCGGATGCGGTGCGATTTTCACTCACGGTAGCTAGGTGACTGTCTATACACTGTATTATTTTCCCTTATAACATGGTTATAAGGGAAAATAATAGCATTCTGAATACAGAATGCTTAGTAGGTGATCAGTTGAGGGTTAAAAAAAATAAAAAAAATTAACTCACCTTCTCCGTTTGTTCGCCTAAGTCCCGGTCTCTTCTTTACTTCTCAAAAGATAAACTATGGGCTAAAGGACCTTTGATGACGTAAGATCACATGCTCCAATCACATGGTCCATCACCGCGGTGATGGACCCTGTGATTGGAGCATGTGATCTGACGTCATCAAAGGTCCTTTAGCCCATAGTTCATCTTTTGAGAAGTAAAGAAGAGACCGGGACTTACGCGAACAAACGGAGAAGGTGAGTTAATTTTTTTTATTTTTTTTAACCCTCAACTGATCACCTACTAAGCATTCTGTATTCAGAATGCTATTATTTTCCCTTATAACCATGTTATAAGGGAAAATAATAACATCTACACAACACCGAACCCAAACCTGAACTTCTGTGAAGAAGTTCGGGTCTGGGTACCACAGTCGGTTTTTTATCACGCGCGTGCAAAACACATTGCACACGCACGATAAAAACTGAACATCGGAACGCAATCGCAGTCAAAACTGACTGCAATTGCATTCCTACTCGCGCGGGTTTGCCGCAACACACCGGGACGCATCCGGAACTAATCCGGACACGCTCGTGTGAACCCAGCCTAAGGGCTGTTCCTGCTCTCTGGTTTTAGGAGAGGTCCACCCACTGGAGCCTTGTCGTAGGTCCAGGGTGGGTAGGAGACGGTGAGACCTCAACCAAGCTTCGGCGGTTCGTGGGGTCTGCAGTGCGTACGGTGTCAAGTGGAGTGCTTGGAGTCCTCAGGAAAAACGCTAGGAGCATCGTCAACGGAGGTACTCAGTCGGGGTGCCAGGTGATCCGTTACAATTGGTGGCAAGCAACGGGATTTCAACTACCCAGCAAAGCAACTTTCGGCAGAATTCTAGCGAATAGAAGAAAGGAAGCAGCAATTCGTGAGTTTACTCATTCGGGTGAAAACGGAACCCGGGAACACGTGGAAACTCACTAACGGCCGGTGAATGAGCACGAATTATGCACTTTTGAAACGAAGTACTTTGAAAGAGTTACATTGGTGGCAAGCAGTGGGATGGCGTCCTAGTGTGAGGAGAAGCAGCTCGGAGACACCGTTCGTGGATTTACTAAATTGAGGGTAACGCTAGTATCCGTACAGCGCCCCTGGCTACAGCAGGATGGAATCGGCTAGTCTTCGAACAGCGTTCCACTACGAGGATGAGGATGACCCGGACTGGAGGGATGCAGTCCGGAAAGGCGTCTGGTATGATGCCCTGGAAAATGCCCAGCGGCGGTGGGGCGAGTGTCTCCCCAGTGAGGAACAGCAGTTGCGGATGCGAGTGGCCCTGCGAATGCCCCTTCTGGGAGAGAAGCCCCTGAATGAGTGGGTGACAGAACTGGAAAGCCTGGTATGGAAGGAGCTTTGGCTAGATGACGCCTACCAGGCACTCTGGTGGTATGTGATTCGGCACTCCCCCTGGATGGCTGAGCACGACAGACCCGAGGGTGAGAATTATGATGGCTCTGGCCTGTTGTTTGAGGCCTTTGCAGAACCGGAGTTCGGAGATGCTGGAGGGTCCCGGTTCTGGGATATCTATGACTACAGGGAGGCTATGCATGATTGGGCTACAGCGAGAGAGGTGAGACAAGACCTGGCATCTCTAGTGACAAAGGAGTGGGAGCTGGAGCAGGACTACCAATACTTCTTCAGCTCAATTCGGTCCCAATATACACTGCCAGAGAGCTGGGTGGCAGTCCCAGACCTACAACCCTACAGCTGGGAAGACCCGACTGAAGTATCCCCTGCTTCAGTACCAGATACAGAGGTAGGGGTCCTCATAGACTGGTCCTGTGAGGAACCACAACAGGCAGGTGGAGACGGGACCGAGGTCTCTCCACCGGGATGCTGGGCAGCTGGCCCGGACCCTCAACAGCAGCCGGAGTTGCCAGGTGTGGACGCAGGTGGTCCTTACTTGCAAATGTTGAGGGACCTCACAGACTGGTCCTGGAAGAACCCACAAATGGCAGGTGGAGATGGGACCGAGGTCTCTCTACCAGTCCTACAGAGATGCTGGACGGTCGGTCCAGATCTCCAGCCATCTCCGCAGGGATACCAGGAGGAGGAGGTAAGCGAGCCCTCCCCTTCCCAGGTACTTCCCAACCGAGTTCTGGGGGCAGGGGATGAGCCTGCGATACCCACTGATCTCTCTCCCCAACCACAGGGGGACAGCACCCCTAACTCCGATGGTGCAGATGGGACCGCGGTCTCTGCACCAGGCCTACCGGGATGCTGGACGGCCGGTTCAGATCCCCCACCAACCCTGCAGGAATGCCAGGAGGAGGAGGTAAGCGATTCCTCCTCTCCACAGCCGATCTGCAACAAGGTCCTGGGGATAGGATTCCCTGACCACATCCCAGCGGAAGAGCTGGCATCTGGGCAGAGCGCAGTCGGCCTCTGCCCTCCTCTATCCTCTTCTCCAGGGGCTGACTTTCCACAGGCTACCCCAGCGGAAGAGCTGGCATCTGGGCAGAGCGCAGTCGGCCTCTGCCCACCAAGTACCTACAGCTCCAAGCTGGAGAACCACAAGGAAGCGAGGAGTAGCAGATGCCCACTCAACAGCTGGGGACATACAGAACAGAGCCAGGCCCCAAGATTCAACAGGTCCAGTATTGGGTTGTGGTTGGACGGCCAGACTAACTCAGGTACTGACCGTGAGGTCAGGTATCTGGTTAGTCTTCCCTGGGAGGGGGAGATGTGTAGCGAAACCAACCTCGCCACTGGGTTTTGGAGAGGCCTGTTTACCAGCCTCTTGCCCTACGACTATGGGCCCGGGACATATTACCCTTCAAGAACAGTGTAACAGAACTATGCCGCATGTCTGGACTGTTAATAGGACCGAACGCGGTCAGCAGTGTATACTAAAGATTCTGTGGAACTAAAATCGGATGCGCAAATACACGAACACCGCTGACCCTTACCTTCTTCCATACTGAACTTTCAGCTCCAGAGACTAAGTCCCGTTCGAAGATGGGACTTAGTCGTTTTTCTGCATGAAATTGACCGACCGCACAGCCCAAATCTATGGAACTGTTTTGGGCAGGAAATTGTGCTTGCGGTCGGTCATAAAGGACTTCCACTTAACTTTTGATCCGCTGGAGGGACTTGTGTGATTTTTGGAAGTGGTTATATTTGATGTATGCTGAGTTTAAATATGTAATTTTATGGAGATGGAATGTATGGTTTTAAAGTTATAGAGTATGATTGCTATGTGAGGGGACCCAGATAGCTAATTGTATTGTATTTGTGTATTCTGAGCGGCATTCACCTAATGATATGCCCTCAGACTGGAGCTATCTGGGATATGTTAATGTCTGTGTTTGCTGGGAGGGTGTGACATTGTGTCCCATTGTGTGTTTAAATGGTGATGTCTGTCCTGTTGTATCTACATGTGTATTGGCGATCTCCCTTTGTCCTGAGAGCTAATTGGATTGCTCCTCAGTTGTCTCCGGGACAGAGGGGAGGAAACCATGATGCATTGTGGGGATATGTTGTATCTGTCCTGTGTAGCAGTCTCCCTTCTGGTCCTCTGGGGGCGTGAACGATTGGTTGCTGTACTTACATTGTATGTGTTGTAACATATTGATTGGTTGTATTTCAAACCCCTGTGGGCAGTACTATGTTTTTGGTTTGTGAATAAAAGAGGCTGTACGTGAAGTACAGTCAGTTCCTGTTTCACCTTCAACATAGAGCCTCGTCTCATGTGTGTGGGGATTGCTATACGTGTATACTCCCCTGGCTATAACTACTAGCTCTTTTAAGGGCTGTTCCTGCTCTCTGGTTTTAGGAGAGGTCCACCCACTGGAGCCTGGAGCCTTGTCGTAGGTCCAGGGTGGGTAGGAGACGGTGAGACCTCAACCAAGCTTCGGCGGTTCGTGGGGTCTGCAGTGCGTACGGTGTCAAGTGGAGTGCTTGGAGTCCTCGGAAAGCACTAGGAGCATCCATTCAACGGAGGTACCCGGTCGGGGTGCCAGGTGATCCGTTACACCTACCTTACCTGCTCAGGGATTCCATAAGCAAGGTCCAGCCCATTTTTCCAGTGCAGCTAAAAGCAATCATGCTAAGAGGCTAAGCTTCCTCCTTGCTGACTCTGCTGTTGCAAGCCTTCAAGACATTGCTGATTCATTGTATTGACAGCTTTGTTTAACCACCTCAGGACCGCCGTACGCAGGATTGCGTCTTTGCGGCGGCCCTGCTCTTCTGGGTGGACGCGCCGGTGCGTCCTCTCGCGAGACGCGAGATTTCCTGTGAACGCGCGCACACAGGCGCGCGCGCTCACAGGAACGGAAGGTAAGAGAGTTGATCTCCAGCCTGCCAGCGGCGATCGTTCGCTGGCAGGCTGGAGATGTGTTTTTTTTAACCCCTAACAGGTATATTAGACGCTGTTTTGATAACAGCGTCTAATATACCTGCTACCTGGTCCTCTGGTGGTCCCCTTTGTTTGGATCGACCACCAGAGGACACAGGTAGCTCAGTAAAGTCCCACCAAGCACCACTACACTACACTACACCCCCCCCCCGTCACTTATTAACCCCTTATTAGCCCCTGATCACCCCATATAGACTCCCTGATCACCCCCCTGTCATTGATTACACCCCTGTCATTGATCAACCCCCTGTAAAGCTCCATTCAGATGTCCGCATGATTTTTACGGATCCACTGATGGATGGATCGGATCCGCAAAACGCATACGGGCGTCTGAATGAAGCCTTACAGGGGCGTGATCAATGACTGTGGTGATCACCCCATATAGACTCCCTGATCACCCTCTGTCATTGATTACCCCCCTGTCATTGATTACCCCCCTGTCATTGATTACCCCCCTGTAAAGCTCCATTCAGATGTCCGCATGATTTTTACGGATGCACTGATAGATGGATCGGATCCGCAAAATGCATCCGGACGTCTGAATGAAGCCTTACAGGGGCGTGATCAATGACTGTGGTTATCACCCCATATAGACTCCCTGATCACCCCCCTGTCATTGATTACCCCCCTGTCATTGATTACCCCCCTGTAAAGCTCCATTCAGATGTCCGCATGATTTTTACGGATGCACTGATAGATGGATCGGATCCGCAAAATGCATCCGGACGTCTGAATGAAGCCTTACAGGGGCGTGATCAATGACTGTGGTTATCACCCCATATAGACTCCCTGATCACCCCCCTGTCATTGATTACCCCCCTGTAAAGCTCCATTCAGATGTCCGCATGATTTTTACGGATGCACTGATAGATGGATCGGATCCGCAAAACGCATCCGGACGTCTGAATGAAGCCTTACAGGGGCGTGATCAATGACTGTGGTGATCACCCCATATAGACTCCCTGATCACCCCCCTGTCATTGATTACACCCCTGTCATTGATCACCCCCCTGTAAAGCTCCATTCAGATGTCCGCATGATTTTTACGGATGCACTGATAGATGGATCGGATCCGCAAAACGCATCCGGACGTCTGAATGAAGCCTTACAGGGGCGTGATCAATGACTGTGGTGATCACCCCATATAGACTCCCTGATCACCCCCCTGTCATTGATTACACCCCTGTCATTGATCACCCCCCTGTAAAGCTCCATTCAGACGTCCGCATGATTTTTACGGATCCACTGATAGATGGATCGGATCCGCAAAACGCATCCGGACGTCTGAATGAAGCCTTACAGGGGCATGATCAATGACTGTGGTGATCACCCCATATAGACTCCCTGATCACCCCCCTGTCATTGATTACCCCCCTGTAAAGCTCCATTCAGATGTCCGCATGATTTTTACGGATGCACTGATAGATGGATCGGATCCGCAAAACGCATACGGACGTCTGAATGAAGCCTTACACGGGCGTGATCAATGACTGTGGTTATCACCCCATATAGACTCCCTGATCACCCCCCCTGTCATTGATCACCCCCCCTGTCATTGATCACCCCCCTGTCATTGATCACCCCCCCTGTCATTGATCACCCTCTGTAAGGCTCCATTCAGACATTTTTTTGGCCCAAGTTAGCGGAATTTTTATTTATTTTTCTTACAAAGTCTCATATTCCACTAACTTGTGTCAAAAAATAAAATCTCACATGAACTCACCATACCCCTCACGGAATCCAAATGCGTAAAATTTTTTAGACATGTATATTCCAGACTTCTTCTCACGCTTTAGGGCCCCTAGAATGCCAGGGCAGTATAAATACGCCACATGTGACCCCATTTCGGAAAGAAGACACCCCCAGGTATTCCGTGAGGGGCATATTGAGTCCATGAAAGATTGAAATTTTTGTCCCAAGTTAGCGGAACGGGAGACTTTGTGAGAAAAAAATAAAAAATATCAATTTCCGCTAACTTGTGCCAAAAAAAAAAAATTTCTATGAACTCGCCATGCCCCTCATTGAATACCTTGGGGTGTCTTCTTTCCAAAATGGGGTCACATGTGGGGTATTTATACTGCCCTGGCATTCTAGGGGCCCCAAAGCGTGAGAAGAAGTCTGGTATCCAAATGTCTAAAAATGCCCTCATAAAATGAATGTGGGCCCCTTTGCGCATCTAGGCTGCAAAAAAGTGTCACACATGTGGTATTGCCGTACTCAGGAGAAGTTGGGGAATGTGTTTTGGGGTGTCATTTTACATATACCCATGCTGGGTGAGAGAAATATCTTGGTCAAATGCCAACTTTGTATAAAAAAATGGGAAAAGTTGTCTTTTGCCAAGATATTTCTCTCACCCAGCAAGGGTATATGTAAAATGACACCCCAAAACACATTCCCCAACTTCTCCTGAATACGGCGATACCAGATGTGTGACACTTTTTTGCAGCCTAGGTGGGCAAAGGGGCCCATATTCCAAAGAGCACCTTTAGGATTTCACAGGTCATTTACCTACCTAACACACATTAGGGCCCCTGGAAAATGCCAGGGCAGTATAACTACCACACAAGTGACCCCATTTTGGAAAGAAGACACCCCAAGGTATTCCGTGAGGGGCATGGCGAGTTCCTAGAATTTTTTATTTTTTGTCACAAGTTAGTGGAAAATGCTGATTTTTTTTTATTTTTTTTTTTTTATACAAAGTCTCATATTCCACTAACTTGTGACAAAAAATAAAAACTTCCATGAACTCACTATGCCCATCAGCGAATACCTTGGGGTCTCTTCTTTCCAAAATGGGGTCACTTGTGGGGTAGTTATACTGCCCTGGCATTCTAGGGGCCCAAATGTGTGGTAAGGAGTTTGAAATCAAATTCTGTAAAAAATGACGAGTGAAATCCGAAAGGTGCTCTTTGGAATATGGGCCCCTTTGCCCACCTAGGCTGCAAAAAAGTGTCACACATCTGGTATCTCCGTACTCAGGAGAAGGTGGGGAATGTGTTTTGGGGTGTCATTTTATATATACCCATGCTGGGTGAGAGAAATATCTTGGCAAACGACAACTTTTCCCATTTTTTTATACAAAGTTGGCATTTGACCAAGATATTTATCTCACCCAGCATGGGTATATGTAAAAAGACACCCCAAAACACATTCCTCAACTTCTCCTGAATACAGAGATACCAGATGTGTGACACTTTTTTGCAGCCTAGGTGGGCAAAGGGGCCCATATTCCAAAGAGCACCTTTCGGATTTCACAGGTCAATTTTTACAGAATTTGATTTCAAACTCCTTACCACACATTTGGGCCCCTAGAATGCCAGGGCAGTATAACTACCCCACAAGTGACCCCATTTTGGAAAGAAGAGACCCCAAGGTATTCGCTGATGGGCATAGTGAGTTCATGGAAGTTTTTATTTTTTGTCACAAGTTAGTGGAATATGAGACTTTGTATGAAAAAAATAAAATAAAAAAATAATCATCATTTTCCACTAACTTGTGACAAAAAATAAAAAATTCTAGGAACTCGCCATGCCCCTCACGGAATACCTTGGGGTGTCTTCTTTCCAAAATGGGGTCACTTGTGGGGTAGTTATACTGCCCTGGCATTCTAGGGGCCCAAATGTGTGGTAAGGAGTTTGAAATCAAATTCAGTAAAAAATGACGAGTGAAATCCGAAAGGTGCTCTTTGGAATATGGGCCCCTTTGCCCACCTAGGCTGCAAAAAAGTGTCACACATCTGGTATCTCCGTACTCAGGAGAAGGTGGGGAATGTGTTTTGGGGTGTCATTTTATATATACCCATGCTGGGTGAGAGAAATATCTTGGCAAAAGACAACTTTTCCCATTTTTTTATACAAAGTTGTCATTTGACCAAGATATTTATCTCACCCAGCATGGGTATATGTAAAAAGACACCCCAAAACACATTCCTCAACTTATCCTGAGTACGGGGATACCAGATGTGTGACACTTTTTTGCAGCCTAGGTGGGCAAAGGGGCCCATATTCCAAAGAGCACCTTTCGGATTTCACTGGTCATTTTTTGCAGAATTTGATTTCAAATTCCTTACCACACATTCGGGCCCCTAGAATGCCAGGGCAGTATAACTACCCCACAAGTGACCCCATTTTGGAAAGAAGAGACCCCAAGGTATTCGCTGATGGGCATAGTGAGTTCATGGAAGTTTTTATTTTTTGTCACAAGTTAGTGGAATATGAGACTTTGTAAGAAAAAAAAAAAAAAAAAAAAAAATCATCATTTTCCGCTAACTTGTGACAAAAAATAAAAAGTTCTATGAACTCACTATGCCCATCAGCGAATACCTTAGGGTGTGTACTTTCCGAAATGGGGTCATTTGTGGGGTGTTTGTACTGTCTGGCCATTGTAGAACCTCAGGAAACATGACAGGTGCTCAGAAAGTCAGAGCTGCTTCAAAAAGCGGAAATTCACATTTTTGTACCATAGTTTGTAAACGCTATAACTTTTACCCAAACCATTTTTTTTCTACCCAAACATTTTTTTTTTATCAAAGACATGTAGAACTATAAATTTAGAGCAAAATTTCTATATGGATGTCGTTTTTTTTGCAAAATTTTACAACTGAAAGTGAAAAATGTCATTTTTTTGCAAAAAAATCGTTAAATTTCGATTAATAACAAAAAAAGTAAAAATGTCAGCAGCAATGAAATACCACCAAATGAAAGCTCTATTAGTGAGAAGAAAAGGAGGTAAAATTCATTTGGGTGGTAAGTTGCATGACCGAGCAATAAACGGTGAAAGTAGTGTAGGTCAGAAGTGTAAAAAGTGGCCTGGTCTTTCAGGGTGTTTAAGCACTGGGGGCTGAGGTGGTTAAACGCAAATTAAAATGGCAGCCTCTAGAAAATCAATATGGCAGCCCCCATAAAAATTTGAATAGACGGAACACTGAGCATGTCACACTGGAACCCTTCAGCATATATAGATGATGACAATCACAATGGGCCCTATATATTGCTTTATTCTTTTGTCATTTGTGGATCCGTGCACATTAACAAGTAAGAGTGCCTTTTTTGTGTGTGTCAGTTTATGGGAAAAATTGTTTTATGGAAAAAGGTTATTTTGTGTGGATTAGAATACTGTCTGGAATATTTCAGCAAGGTTTCGCTATTTAAACTTAGAGATTTCCCCAATGCACCTGCTGTCTTAACACCGGGGGAAGAAACATCCACTGACGGTACTTAGCTTTTTCCGGTTGGTGATTTTTGGCCAATGCCATGCCCGTTCAGATCAGTTTAGCATCTGCACCTCACCATCTCCCATGGGATACCATGCCTTTTATAGATTTTTGGACCAGGGAGAATAGCAATTTGCCTGTCTGTCCAATTAATTTTCTGTGCTGGTGCCGAATCTCCTTAGCACCTCTGCACCTACCCTAACTGATCGAGGAATCTATAAACAGGATCCATGCCAAATTTGTAGTGCAGCTACAAGCATTCATGCTCAAAGACTAGGCTTCCTCCTTGCTGATTTCTGTTGCTGCAATCCAATCCCTTCCTGTCTTTGCTAATTGATTGAGTTGACAGCTTTGTTTAACTGCAAATCAAAATGACAGCCTCTAGAAAATCAATATGGTAGTCCCCATGAAAATCTCAATAGACAGAACACTGAGCGTGTCACAATGGAACCCCTCAGCATATATGGATGATGACACAATGGGCCCTTTCTGTTTTCCTCCCTGGCAGTAGCCATATTGCTTCATTCTTCAGTCAGGTGTGGATCGGTGGACATCAACAGGTAAGGGTGCACATTAACAGGTAAGGGTGCATTTTTGTGTGTGCCAGCCGAGGGTATCAGACTTCTTACCTGTTTGTGGCAATTTGAACTTGAAAAGTTCCACTCTGCCCTTTGTTAGATCTGATAGTCAGCCATGTTGTATTATGCAGACATCTTGTGTTCTCATCTCAGAAAGGAGTTTAGTAAAGAGTTAAAGTGAAGAAAGTTTGGTTACGGAATAATCCTGATGTCGTTAGGCTAATAAAATAGAGATTCTTAAAGAGGACCTTTCACCAAAAAAAAAAAAGTAAACTAACAACACTACCTTATGCTGCTGCTGCCAGTGATGCCCAGACACGTTTTCTTATTTATAATGGACCCCCCGTTCGTCCGCTTTGCCCCCCGTTATGTTTGGCGCCGAATATGCAAATGAGGCGCCTAAGTTATAGTAGGCGTCGATTCCCTAGGTATGGTAGGCGGTCTTCTGTCTCCCTTGCTGCCAGCGCATCCAATCGCAGCGCTCGGCTCTTAGCAAGGGAGACGGAGCTCAAGTTCTCGCGAGAACTTGTGCTTGCAGAGTTCCGGAGGGGTGATTTTTACACTTACCCGAACGATGCCGTCACTGCTGCTGCTGCTGCTGTCTTCTGCGCTGGGGACTCCGAGACGGCGCCGGCTCCGGAACTCTGCAAGCACAAGTTCTCGCGAGAACTTGAGCTCCGTCTCCCTTGCTAAGAGCCGAGCGCTGCGATTGGATGCGCTGGCAGCAAGGGAGACAGAAGACCGCCTACCATACCTAGGGAATCGACGCCTACTATAACTTAGGCGCCTCATTTGCATATTCGGCGCCAAACATAACGGGGGGCAAAGCGGACGAACGGGGGGTCCATTATAAATAAGAAAACGTGTCTGGGCATCACTGGCAGCAGCAGCATAAGGTAGTGTTGTTAGTTTACTTTTTTTTTTTTGGTGAAAGGTCCTCTTTAAGTAATCAATTAAAACGGTCATGATGTAATGGTGGGCTAGGATAAATGTACTTGTCTATTGAAACTGAAGTAGGCTATTAACATGATTATGATCATGTTCAATCCTTGGTGTTGGATAGGTCATAAAAAAAGGGGCCCACTTTTGGTTTTATGTCCCATACGGCTCCTTGGTACTAAAATTGGAGTGGATTAATGGAAATCCCAAGGAATAAATTATTTCTGCATGAAGTGCTTGTGATAAGAAACCTTTGTCCAATTAGAAGTTGTTGTAAGTGTAGATCAGTGGTTACATATAATAATGATGTAATCTGTGTGAGTAATATTGACGCCTATGGACTGCAGCATACTGCGGAAAACTTGAATTATAATACTAATTATTCCTTTGTGGTCCTGGCTACGGTGGGAGACCGTGAAGAAGAACGGAGGGGAAAGGGATGACATGACTGTCAACTATAGATGGCTGGGGTGTGCGGGAAGCCATGGCCGGGTGCGAGCTAAATGAGGGGCATGCCTGATGGTGAGAGAGGTGAAGAAGGGGACGGGAGGGAGGGGTGAGAGCGCGGCGTCCGTGATGGGAGCCTGGGGCCGCGCTAAATAGGCCTCCTTCGCCCCTCCCACAAACGCAGGCTGAGCTTCAGCCTTACTACTTGTGGTCCTGGCTACGGTGGGAGACCGTGAAGAAGAACGGAGGTGAAAGGGATGACATGACTGTCAACTATAGATGGCTGGGGTGTGCGGGAAGCCATGGCCGGGTGCGAGCTAAATGAGGGGCAAAAGTCAACGGGTAGGAAATGTAAAGGTGGAACTCATAGAGCTAAGCTGGTGAAAGCTTTGGCGATCTCGGCCCTCGGATTAGGGATGTAATGCGTGAAGCAGGAGGATTGCCATCTGCCCATTTTCTGGATGACGTGTGCTGGGACCCCGTGACTCGATGCTGCGGAAGCCGCGCCTATGCGAAATGAATGTCCCGAGATGGCCTTGGCATCGAACCCTAACCCGGAAGCTAAAGTTCTGATATGATGGATGAACTGTGAAGTCGTGAGACATTTGGAGTTGAAGGGAAAGAGAGGGCTACCTGGCGCGGAAACTTTTGAGATGGCGAGAAGCTTTTTGAACACGGCAACCGGGCACCATTCATTGAAGGTCTGGAAGTAGATAATTTTGACTGGAGGTCCTACTTGGTAAGTTTTGGTGGAAGGGAGAGAAAGGGTGCAATGAGTCTGCTGCCAGACCAGCTGGTCTGAAGTGGGGCCTGAGTGTCCTGGAGAGCTAGTGAATTCCCCGGGCCGTAAGAACCCGTAGAAACAGAGATACATGGCAGCTTTGATCACTATGCTTTTGTATAGCCCGAAAGGATCGTTGTCTAGGGAGGTGGAAAAAGCCCTGAACATTGCCCGGTGACCGGTTTCCTGCGGGACTCCGGCTTGTTGCTGCTCTTTTGGATCCCTCTAAGGGTGGATTTGATGGCCTGGGAAGAAAATATGGACTGGCTGCCTGGGAAATCTAAAGTGAGGAAATGTTGTACCCCTGCCAGGTACAATTTGATGGTGCTGAAAGATAGGTGAAGGTCTGTGTGACAATAAGCCAGGAATGCCATGACATAAGTTGTTTGGTCCAGATGTCCTTGTGGGTGTCTGAGGGAGAATTGTGAGAAGGTTTCCCACCCGGTCTTGTAGTTCCTGGCTGTATTGAGGGATAAGGAGTTATGGATGAGTGACTTGGCAGTTCTGACATGCTTGCTCAATCCATCATCAGTGTCTCGACTGCCGGTGGAGGAACCCCTGAAGGATCTGCGTCTGGCATCACCTGAAAAAAAACCGGGAAGTTGAAACGGGAGAGGGCATCAGCTGCTGTGTTTGCTGAACCCTGTATGAACCTGCATGAAAAATGAAAGTTGTATTTTAAGGCAAGGCATACTAATCTGCGGACAAAGGGCATAATTTGTGGGGAGGAGGAGCGACCTTTGCTCAGGATTTCTACCACTGCCTGATTGTCCGTGACGAAGACGACAGGCTTATTCCTCCAGACCTCCCCCCAGGTCTGGGCAGCTGCCACGATGGGATAAATTTCTAACAGTGGAGAGGATTTGATGGAACTCTGGATGGAAGAAATCTGAGGCGGCCAGGTACCCGCGAACCAGTGGTTCTTGAAAATGGCTGCAAACCCTTTTGAACCTGCTGCATCGGAAAACACGGTGGGAGAATTATCCTCCCAGGAAGGGACGAAGAGGGAGATGCCGTTCCAGCTGGTCAGGAAATGGTGCCACATGTGGAGATCGGCCGTTGCGGCGGCGTCAAGGTGGATCAAGGAGTCCTGATCTGAGGCAGCAGGTAAAAGTTGCAGCAATCTGGAGATGAATGCCCGCCCCTGGGGCATGATCTTGGAGGCAAAATTTAACATTCCCAGAATCGACTGGAGTTCGACCTTGGTGAGGGTCCTGGCCGCGACAGACCTCCTGATGGAATCTTGGATTTTTAGGAGTTTTTCGTCGGGCAATCGGGCTTCCATTTTACCAGTATCCAAGATGATCCCCAGAAATGTTATGACTGAAGATGGACCTTCGACTTTTGCTGGGGCAATCGGGACGTTTAATTTTGAGAACAAGTCGAGGAGTACCTGGAGCTGATTAGGTGCCTGGTCTGCGGTCTCGATCAACAGGAAATCATCAAGATAATGGATGACCCTGGAGCATCCGCCGTGGTTGACCAAGACCCAGTGGAGAGCTGTGGCTAATTGATCAAAGAGCCAGGGACTGCTCTTTGATCCAAACGTCAGTCTGTCTGAGAAATAGTACCGTTCCCTCCACTTGATGCCGTAGAATTTCCATAAATGGGGAGAGACTGGAAGCAGTTTGAAAGCGTCGGCAATGTCCGCCTTGGAAAGCCACGCGCCTGACCCCAGCTGGAGGATCAACCGAATGGCCTCGTCCAAGGAGGAGTACCGCATAGAGAAGTCTTCTGAAGGGATGAGCGAATTTAAGCTAGGTGTGCTGGAAACATGAGGAGCAGAAAGGTCGAATATCAGTCTTTTTTTATTTGAATTTTTTTTTGTGACCAGGCCAATGGGGTTGACCCTCCAGATGTCAAAGGGGGGAACTATGAATGGACCCAGGAGGAAACCCTTACTGATCTCAGACTGGATGAGGGAGTCTACTGATTCAGGATCTGCCAAGGCGGAACAGAGATTGGAACCCTCCCAAGTTGTTTGCGGGTAGGAAACTAGCCCTGTATGGAACCCCTGTGAGAAACCGGAGACCAAAAACTGCACGAAAGCGGGATCGTGGTGATGCAGCAGGAGGGTGGCTAGTAGATCAACGTTGACTCCAGCTAGTCATAGCTGTTTCGATGACCTTTGCGGACAGGACGACTGGGGGTGGGCCCTGAAACAAATGGTGCAAACATGCAAAGCCTTGCATTTTGAGAAATAGCAGTCAGACCAGTTGAAGTTGTTACAAACTTGACTTCTGCCCAAAAACACTATGGGCCTTCCCCATTTGTCTGTGTTCTGCCCTGAACTTGAAGACGTGGAAGGGAGGGCCGAGGGTCTGCCTTGGGCAAGGGCCCCTGAGTTGGGACACCAGTCGGAGGAATGCAAGATGGACTGGCAATTGGCGCAAGTGGGAGCTTTGAGGCCTGCAAAGTGCCTGCAGAAGAGCTCCATGTCTAGTGTGGACCAATCCGTGATGTGCCGGAACTGGGACAGAGCAGCGGCGGCTTTGGCAGAGAACGAACGATGGTAATCGTAAAATGCGTGACCTCCGTACTTGTGTCCCAAATCAGTGACCCTGTAGAGGTAGGTGTCGAGTTCCTCTCTGCGGTGCGGTTGGGCAGAGCATAGGATGTCTTGGAAAAGGCTGAAGGCCAGCACGAACTCTGGAATGGAGAGCTTTTTATGCAACCGGGCGTCTTTGGACTTGAGAACCACTGATATATCTCCACATGCAATGGTCCTGTTCTCGTCGGAGTCGTGGGTAGAAATAAGTATGGAAGCCAAGTTAATGTCTTTACCTGCCAAAATGTCCTTCCGGATATTATCGGGAACGAAATGTGATGGGGAAATGGTGAAGGAGCTGGGGGCCTGGCTTGGGGTTGGGGCATGAATGGCGGACGGGCCTGGAACCGGAGAGGTGGGAATGCTTGAAATTGATGGCCTGGTTTCCACCACTAGCAACCTGGTCTGCATGTCGGACACTGAACTGGTAAGAGTGTTGATAGCGGAATGAAGCTGGGCCAGCGCTGTCTGGACCGTGGACAGAGACACCTGATCTTCTGCCGCTGAGATAGGCCCCGCCGTCAGTAGCCTGTACAACTCAGCTTTGCGGGCTGAGGCAGGATAGCGGATGCCTCTCCTGGTTAGTTCGGCCATGAGTTTCGGGATGGTCCATTGCCTGCATGAAAGAGTGCTTCCATGGGCCGAGCCGGGCGATTCCGGAATGGAGCGGGTCTCGGCGATATCCGATGCGTGGGACATCGTGCTGTGGAAAGGAAAAATGGAAGGTAAGAAGGGTGATCGAGCCACCTGACACCAGCGAGTGAATCCGTGAAACCCTCTGAATGACACCGAAGAGTGACCGAATCCGTTACCAGGAAGAGGTTAAGAGGCCCAACCTACCTGATGAGCTGGCCTAGACTACCTGAAGGAAAAAGACCTGCGGATGCCGGCCTGATCCTAAGGAATGAAGTAGTGAAACCAAACTTACCTGGACTTAGCTGATGAAATCGTAAACGGAAACGACCTGGATGAAAAAAGGTGACCTAGGATTGGTACCTTGAGGAATTCGCCTAGCGAACTTTGAACCGAACAGACCTCCGAGGTGACCCTAGAAACATGGGGTGAGGTTTGAGATAAGCAGAAGAAAGTAGAACCCGACGCGAATCAGGGAGCGGAAGCTGGGTCAGCTTGACCGTGCCTGACACCTGTGAGGTGCCCCTGAATGACCTGATGCCTTGCGGGCGGCCGGAACCCGTGAGCTAGCTGCTTGGCTAGAGGCGAAGCTCCTGAGGCGCATCGGAGCAACTAGGTTAGGACGGGCCGAGTGAGTAGCGCGACCGAGCACCTGCTGCATGGCAGGAAGTGCAAATGAGGCGTGAGAACCTGACCCTGATGCGTGTCAGGGCGGTGGATGAACCTGATGCGTGTCAGGAAAACTAACGTGGACTGCTGCGTGGCAGACCATAACTGAAGCCTGATACGTGTCAGGGAAAGAAAAACGAGACGGAAACGGCATCTGCTGCGTGGCAGATGATTACGTGAAAGAAACATTTAAATTGACATAAATCTGCTGCGTGGCAGACAATAGCATGAATGCAACTAAGGAAAAGACAAAATTGACATGAATCTGCTGCGTGGCAGACAATAGCGTGGATGAACCTAAGGAAAAATTGACATAAATCTGCTGCGTGGCAGACGATAGCGTGAATGAATCTAAGGAAAAGACAAAATTGACATGAATCTGCTGCGTGGCAGACAATAGCGTGGATGAACCTAAGGAAAAATTGACATAAATCTGCTGCGTGGCAGACAATAGCGTGAATGAATCTAAGGAAAAGACAAAATTGACATGAATCTGCTGCGTGGCAGACAATAGCGTGGATGAACCTAAGGAAAATTGACATGAATCTGCTGCGTGGCAGACAATAACGTGAAGGAACCTAAGGAAAAAATGACATGAATCTGCTGCGTGGCAGACAATGGCGTGAAGGAACCTAAAGAAAGACGGACAATTGACATGAATCTGCTGCGTGGCAGACACTAGCGTGAAGATGAAATTAAGGCGTCTGTGCGCATGCTCTGTATACCTGGAGAAAGGATTTTTTATTTTATTTTTTTAAAACTGTTCCTTGGGTGGGTCCTGTGAACTCCATTTCATATTTGACCTTTATTAACAATACATAATACATATGTATATATACTCTACATGGCCTTTAAATATATATTCTCAAAAACCCTTTTTACTATTGCTGGTACCCAAAAACCAGCGCATCACTAAGGCATACTGTTGCCTATAGAATTGACATGATTGGTGGAAAGCTAAGGTATCCCTTCATGCACTGCTTTACTGAGGCCGAGTAGCAGTGTTTAATTCTTGTATTCCAGGGCATTGTGTTGATGCTGCTTGTAATTAAAACTGCAGTTTATTATCTTTGGCCTAAAATATGCCGGATACTAAAGCATGCTGGCTATCGGGTTCCCAGTGCCGGGGGTCTGGGCGTGATGGGGACCTGAGCGTCGGCGTTGCCTGGAGACCAGTGCGGGAGGTGGGGCCAGCATGCAGACATGTGGAGCATTTAAAGAGCGCGGCGCCGAGGCTCCCAGGACAGGGAGCAGCTCAAGGCGCCGCTTAGCTTACCAGGGGAGCGCGGTTCGGGAGGGTAGAGAACTTCCGACCGGAGGCAGGAACGGGCAGGAGCAGGAACGAGCAGCAGCAAGGGTAAGCGGCAGCGTCGGCACTGAACCCGGAAGTGCAGAGACGTCACGTGAGAGCGCGGCGTCCGTGATGGGAGCGTGGGGCCGCGCTAAATAGGCCTCCTTCGCCCCTCCCACAAACGCAGGCTGAGCTTCAGCCTTACTACTTGTTCTCTGGGATATAAGAAACGGTGTCTGGTGGGTTTAAAGTAGCACTGTCTTTTTACCCCTGCTGCTTTCATCTTCATGCGATAATCTGCCTGACTTTTACATTTACTTCTACACTGTCCTGCTGCTCTTGTCTCTGAATAAACGAAAGAATCTTCTCAATCTTCTTCTGAAGTTGCTTCAAGAAGTTTTGTTTTGCTGCGGACAATTTTCAATAGAGCGAGTTTCTAAAAAATTCAATTCGATCTGCTCACCGAATTTTCCAAAAAGATTTGATTCAATCTGAATTTGTGGCGAATCTCGTTTAAAAACACCTGTATAGTGGTGTAGAACACTGTGCCTTGCAGAAACACGCATAGGGAGTCTGCTGTGGTAGTGAACCAATACTTTGAGTCAGTATGACACGCAGATGACAGGCGTCGCTCTTAGAATCACTGCACACTTCACTTATTTGGGCAGTTATGGGGCCAAAACAGACCAAATAACTCAAGTGTGAACTCAGCCTTACAGGTCAATGTTAGCACCAGGTATAAAGAACCGTGCAAAGGCCCAAGATCCTACTATAGCGTGAAAGAGCTCACTTCTTTTACACCGTCGTCAGCTGATTCCACATATATTTCTATAGAACCTGTTCTATTAAACGCTTATACAAGTAGAGCCCCTTGACAGAGCGGGGAGGGTGTCAGCAGTAAGTTTGTGTTGACGTCACTGATTATTTTGCCTTTCCTCTGATCTGTCTGAACAATAACCCCCAAAAAACGTATCCTGTCTGTTGAGCATCCACCTTCGCTTGGTCAGAATTTGGTCAGTAATCCATCAGTATTGCTGAAGTAAAAAAAAAAAAAAAAAAAAAACAGGAGTGGATCCAAAACAGAGATGACACGTAAATGGAATATTTGCATGTCTTCTGTGTTTGGAACCAATCCTGCTTTTGGCTACCAAATCATAAGCCAATTAGCCAATTCTGATGCAAAATAGGGATCATGTCATACAGGCCTTACAGCTGCTACATAGACAGGATCCGTTGTGTATCTTATTTTAACTTCCTTCTGACAGATCAGAAGAAGGGTCAAATAAATGGTGATGTTATCTAAGCAAAAAAGGCAAAATAGTGGCCCAGTGACAGAGTGGTGAGGTAGCAGCAGCATGAGAAGACCACAGAGTGGTGAGGTGGCAGCAACATGAGGAGATCACAGAGTGGTGATGTGGCAGCTTCATGAAGAAACCACAGAGTGGCCCAGTGACATAGTGGTGAGCTGGCAGCAGCATGAGGAGACCACAGAGTGACCCAGTGACAGAGTGGTGAGGTGGAAGCAGGATGAGGAGACCACAGAGTTGCCCAGTGACATAGTGTTGAGTTGGCAGCAGCATGAGGAGACCCCAGAGTGACCCAATGAAAGAGTGTTGAGGCAGAAGCAGCATGAGGAGAGCACAGAGTGGCCCAATGACAGAGTGTTGAGGTGGCAGCAGCATGAGGAGACCACAGAGTGGCCCAGTGACATAGTGTTGAGGTAACAGCAGCATGAGGAGATCACAGAGTGGCCCAGTGACATAGCGGTGAGTTGGCAGCAGCCTGAGGAGACCACAGAGTGGCCCAGTGACATAGTGGTGAGGTGGCAACAGCATGAGGAGACCATAGAGGGGCCTAATTAACATAGTGGTGAGGTGGGGGATAATACCAGTATCGACTGAAGATGGTGGGTGGCAGTAGGAGCACCTGGCGGCAGGTGTGTGGCATCAGGCAGGTGGCAGCATCAAAATAGTAGATGAAGCAGGTATCCAGAAGAAACAGGTCTCTTTTGACAAAGTTTAGGTGTGGCACCATAGATGATCTAGTCTGATGCATCAGGCACTGGTGTGTGGAAATCCTGGCTGATCCACGCCTTATTCATTTTCACAGAGGTCAATTTCTCCACATTTTGGGTAAACAGACGAGTTCTCCTTGGGGTAACTATGGCCCCCGCCTCACTAAACACCCGCTCTGATGCCACACTGCTGGCCGGGCAGGAAAGCTTGTCCAGGGCAAACTCGGCCAGCTGCGGCCACAAATCGAGTTTGGCTGCCCAGTATTCCAGGGGATCTTCGATGTGGGGTGGCAGGGTGCACTCCAAGTATGCCACAATCTGCTGGTTCAGGTTCTGCTCTATGTCTACCTGTTGCTGCTGGTAAGTAGTTTCTTCAGTAGGCGTTTGAAGAAAACTGCTCATCATCGACTCTAGACTTACAGTGGTGTTCAAAATAATAGCAGTCAGACATCACTAACCTGATCAATCACTGTTTTTGGTAGAAATTATATTTCTACATGGCAAATTATTTACTAGCAGGTGTAGTAGAGTAATAGAAATCCAACAGACCCACCAGTCATGACATGCATGCTGCTGAATCTGTGTAATTGAATCACTAATTTTAAGGGGCATGTTCAAAATAATAGCAGTGTGGAGTTCAATGAGTGAGGTCATTCATTCTTTGAAAAACAGATGGCAATTATTGCCCTTATTTAAGGAAGGAAGGCAGCAAATGTTGTACATGCTGGTTACAATTATAATTCTGAGGAAATGAGTCGTTCCAGACATTGTTCAGAAGAACAGCATACCTTGATTAAAAAGTTGATTGGAGAGGGGAACATATAAAGAAATGCAGAAAATGATAGGCTGCTCAGCTAAAATGATTGCAAATTACTACTTTCTTATGGTCAGGGAAAAGACCACGGATACCCATAACTAAACTAATGTTACCCAGAAGTAAAGGGGGGGGGGGGGTTAAACCTACCCAACCTGAGATTATACAATATCTCATGTATTTTTAGACACTGTATTGACTGGATACACAAGTCTAATTATCATTCTAATTATCTATTGGAACAACTGGCTTTTCCGTGGCCATTGGTTAATCTACTACATTCAAAGAGGTGCACTCTGCCAACAAATCTGAAGCACTCAATTATCATTAGAGACACCATGATAGCCTGGAGAGAAATGCACAAATTAAGTAAAAGGCCTTTTTTGGCTTCTCGAGAAATGGGCCTTTGGCACCATCCTGAATTTTTCCCAAGGAATTTTACAATAAGATGTTCGAGACCTGGAGAGAGAAAGGAATTAATATGTTCTTAGACCTTTTACAGACCTCAGAGAACAGGTATCTTACATTTACTGAACTGTGCAGTAAATATAATCTCAGTAAGATGCACTTCTTCCATATCAGCAGGTCATCCATTCCTACCGGCAGAGGTTACTCGATGTCACTACAGAATGCAATAACACCGCACTGATACGCTCATTGGGACCTGTTAACACCAAACAGTTTCTCTCTTCCATTTATCAAATCCTTAGGGAAGTGGGAGACAAAAAAGTAGAGGCTACCCTATTTAAAAAATGGGAAAAGTCACTTAAGATCAAAGTAACACCTGAAGAATTTTTACAAGGGTGGATCAGAGTATGTAGGGCAGTCCCATGTGAGAAGTGGAGAGAATTTCACTTTTGCCCGATGCACTAGGCCATTTACGCATTTAAGTTTTCTAACAAGACTAATAACCCTGAACATCTGAGGGCATGTCCCAAATGCGGATTGGAGAGGGCAGACTTGGCACACTGTATCTGGCAATGCTACTATGTGCAGGGGTTCTGGAAAATTGTTATAGACTGGATAGCTTGCACATGGAAGCATAAATTAGACCTAAACCCAGGGACAATACTTTTTCATGTCTTCATAGAAGACCCCAAACCTCAGCTAATAGTGGATACAGCACTGCTAGTGGCCTTGAGATGTCTTCTTCAATACTGGCTGAGACCAAGCATACCTCATTTAGATGAGGTGATAGCCCAAATGTCGCACTACATGCACATAGATAAAGTGGAAACAGAAACGCAAAAAGAGAAAAAGACCAAGAATTTCTTCAATAGATGGAGGATTTTTATTAGCAAACATATTCCACAAACAGAGATTACATCTCTCATGAAAGCTTTTAAATATACGGAATGGTATGCCAGGGAAGCTCTAAAAGGAACATTGGGGAACTTACATATAGGGACTTAACATGATTTACAAGATATTACCTATATAGTGACCTATATATATATATACTTATTAGTAAAAATCGGGGAGATCCTAACAGACATCCGTGGGTTTAGGGAAGGATGGGAGAGTTTATGTTTGGCAATGTTTTTTTTTTTTTTTCTCTCTCTCTCTTTTGGTGTAAAATGTAAAATGTATCACCTATGTCTAATACCTGTGACTGTACCAAATGTACATTTATGGTGATTTAATAAAAATATAAAAAAATATATAAAAAATGATCGCAAATGCTTTAAAATGGCAACCAAAACCTGAAAGACGTGGAAGAAAGCAAAAAACTACCATTCAAATGGATAGAAGAATTGCCAAAATGGCAAGGACTTAGCCAACAATCAGCTCCAGGAAGATCAAAGAAGGTCTAAAGTTACCTGTGAGTACTGTTACAATTAGAAGACGCCTATGTGAAGTCAAGCTATCTGCAAGAAGCCCCCGCAAAGTCCCACTGTTGAAAAAAAGACATGTGCTGAAGAGGTTACAATTTGCCAAAAAGTACATTGACTGGCCTAAAGAGACATTTTGTGGACTGATGAAAGTAAGATTGTTCTTTTTGGGTCTAGTGGCTGGACACAGTTTGTCAGAGGACCCTCAAACGCTAAATTCAAGGCACAGTACACTGTGAAGACAGTGAAGCATGGTGGCGCAAGCATCATGATATGTGGATGTTTCTCATACTACGGTGTTGGACCTATTTATCGCATACCAGGGATCATGGATCAGTTTGAATACATCAGAATACTTGGAGGTCATGCTGCCTTATGCTGAGGAAATGCCCTTGAAATGGGTGTTCCAACAAGACGACGACCCCAAACACACCAGTAAACGTGCAACATTTTGGTTCCAGACCAACAAGATTGGCGTTATGGAGTGGCCAGCTCAATCCCCGGATCTTAATCCAATAGAAAACTTGTGGGGTGACATCAAAAATGCAGTTTCTGAGGCAAAACCAAGAAATAGAGAAGAACTGTGGAATTTAGTCCAATCATCCTGGGCTGGAATACCTGTTCACAGGTGCCAGAAGTTGGTTGACTCCATGCAACACAGATGTACAGCAATTCTCAGAAGCAGTGGTTATACAACTAAATATTAGTTAAGTGATTCAAAGAAAATCTAAATCGTTAAGAAAATTCAGTTTATATAGTAAATGTTTGAGTTTGTAAAGAAGAATACCAACACTGCTATTTTTTTGAACAGTCTAATATTCACTTTTCTTCAATTTTTTGATCCAAAGAACTTGTTGTTGCCTCTATACTGCGTCCGCTAATCCTGTCTACCTGTCACGGACGTTCCCGTGGCAGGTACCAGGAGATCGGAGAGACTGGCAACTCGTGGGTTAAATTGACAAGTTCACTGTGGATCTTATTGTGTCTGTGTTTTGGTGAATGCCACACCCCTTGCTTCAGGTGTTGCTTGTTGGTAAACTACCTTTCCCATAAGTAGCAGCTTCTCACTCTTGGAGGTGCGGTTTATAGATTTTCTTCCTGCCTTCTAACTAGCTGGTCAGTTGTACTCTGTGGTGCTTCTGCAGTTGCTAGCAGTATCCAGCATATGAATATTCCTACCTTCAAGGTCTATTCATATTGATAGGTAGTTAGGGCCCGGATTAGGGTTGTTTAGGAGCTGACCTGTTTTTTCCCTAGTTTCCAGGCCCAGTTACTGTTCCCCTTCCCTCCTGTGTTTAGTGTGGAGTTTTTCCCCCACACTGATCGTGACATAAACCGCGGAATAACCGTCATTTTGTTGTCTATATCAGTTCAGTCATGGATGTTATCGCTGCACTAACCGGACAGCTACAGGGGCTGTCTCTGGAGGTGGATGACCTCCACACGACCGTCTCACAGATGCAGAGACCACTGTTGGCTGATCCTAGTAGTGGTTACCTGAACTGTCTTGGTTTATCGGCCCATATAAGATCACGGCCATTATTAATCCTGTAGCTTTTCGTCTTGAGCTTCCTCAGGACCTGAAAATTCATAATGTGTTCCATAGGTCTTTGTTGAAAAAATATGTGGAACCTTTACAGCCATCTTCCTTGCCACTTGCTCCGGTCATGGTGGACGGTACTTTGGAATTCGAGATCGCGAAAATAGTTGACTCTCAAGTTCTCCGTGGATACCTTCAATATCTTGTCCACTGGAAAAGTTATGGACCGGAGAAAAGGATGTGGGTGCCGGCATCCGACGTTAATGCCAATCGTTTAGTGAATGCCTTTCATAGATCTCACCAGGATAAGGTCAGTCCTGGGTGCCCTGTTACTTGTTGGTAAACTACCTTTCCCATAAGTAGCAGCTTCTCACTCTTGGAGGTGCGGTTTATAGATTTTCATCCTGCCTTCTAACTAGCTGGTCGGTGGTACTCTGTGGTGCTTCTGGAGTTGCCAGTGTTCTACTTTCAGATAAGTCTTGTCTGTTCTTATTGTTTTGTGTTTGTTATATTCCCTGTTGTTTGCATCTAGGCCTGAGACAGAGACTTCTATTCGTCCATCTGGGGAGGAATGGGTTGTCTCTGGTCCTAACCTCATTCCAGGGCCTTATAGGGATATAAGGTCCTAGGTATACAGCATACGAATATTCCGACCTTCAAGATCTATTTATATTGATAGGTAGTTAGGGCCCGGATTAGGGTTGTTTAAGAGGTGACGTGTTTCTTCCCCAGATTCCAGGCCCAGTTACTGTTCCCTTTCCCTCCTATGTTTAGTGTGGAGTTTTTCCCCCACACTGATCATTACACTACCAGAGCGAGTCCCCACAATATATTTATATATATATATATATATATATATATATATATATATACAGTGCTGCCCATAATTATTCATACCCCTGGCAAATTTTGACTTAAAGTTACTTTTATTCAACCAGCAAGTAATTTTTTGACGGGAAATGACATAGGTGTCTCCCAAAAGATAATAAGATGATGTACAAGAGGCATTATTGTGAAAAAAAAAAAAAAAATTCTCAGCTTTTATTTACATTTGAGCAAAAAGTGTCCAGTCCAAAATTATTCATACCCTTCTCAATAATCAATAGAAAAGCCTTTATTGACTATTACAGCAATCAAACGCTTCCTATAATTGCAGACCAGCTTTTTGCACGTCTCCACAGGTATTTTTGCCCATTCATCTTTAGCAATGAGCTCCAAATCTTTCAGGTTGGAGTGTCTTCTTGCCATCACCCTGATCTTTAGCTCCCTCCACAGATTCTAAATTGGATTCAAGTCTGGACTCTGGCTGGGCCACTCCAAAACATTAATGTTGTTGTCTGCTTCACCACTTTTACTGTGTGTTTTGGGTCATTGTCATGCTGAAATGTCCACTGGTGCCCAAGGCCATGTTTCTCTGCAGACTGCCTGATGTTGTCGTTGAGAATCACCATGTATTGCTCTTTTTTCATGGTGCCGTTTACTGTGATTAGGTTCCCTGGTCCATTGGCTGAAAAACACCCCCAAAGCATTAGGTTCCCACCACCATGTTTGACAGTGGGGATGGTGTTCTTTGGGTTGAAGGCTTCTCCTTTTTTACGCCAAATGAAGGAAACATCATTGTGACCAAACAATTCAATTTTTGTTTCATCTGACCATAACACAGAAGACCAGAAGTCTTCTTCTTTGTCCAGATGAGCTTTTGCAAAGGCCAAGCGAGCTTTTGTGTGCCTTATCTGGAGAAGTGGCGTCCTCCTTGGTCTGCATTGTGCAGCGTCCGTTGGATTGTCTGCCTTGAGACATTGCCACCAGCAGAGCCCAGATTCACCAGGATGGCCTTGGTGTTGATCCTTGGATTCTTTTTCACCTCTCTAACTATCCTGCTGGCCAGCACAGGTGTCACTTTTGGCTTCCGACCACGTCCTCTGAGATTTTCCACAATGCGGAACATCTTGTATTTTTTGCTTAAATGTAAATAAAAGCTGAGAAATGTTTTTTTCCCACAATAATGCCTCTTGTACATCGTCTTATTATCTTTTGGGAGACACCTATGTCATTTCCCGTCAAAAAATTACTTGCTGGTTGAATAAAAGTAACTTTAAGTCAAAATTTACCAGGGGTATGAATAATTATGGGCAGCACTGTATATATCATAATTGGCATTCAGCGGTGATGTGTCATATATCTTCTATATGAAAAAGAATCTTCATATAAAAGAGAGGATAAAAAAAAATATAAAAATATATTATCCTTCAGGCGGACATAAAAAACGCCTCTAAGTTCTTTTTATCAAGTATCTTAATTTGATTTGTGCAAGCAGTGAAACAAAGGAACAATTGTATATGCAAATATATACAGGGAGTGCAGAATTATTAGGCAAGTTGTATTTTTGAGGATTAATTTTATTATTGAACAACAACCATGTTCTCAATGAACCCAAAAAACTCATTAATATCAAAGCTGAATATTTTTGGAAGTAGTTTTTAGTTTGTTTTTAGTTTTAGCTATTTTAGGGGGATATCTGTGTGTGCAGGTGACTATTACTGTGCATAATTATTAGGCAACTTAACAAAAAACAAATATATACCCATTTCAATTATTTATTTTTACCAGTGAAACCAATATAACATCTCAACATTCACAAATATACATTTCTGACATTCAAAAACAAAACAAAAACAAATCAGTGACCAATATAGCCACCTTTCTTTGCAAGGACACTCAAAAGCCTGCCATCCATGGATTCTGTCAGTGTTTTGATCTGTTCACCATCAACATTGCGTGCAGCAGCAACCACAGCCTCCCAGACACTGTTCAGAGAGGTGTACTGTTTTCCCTCCTTGTAAATCTCACATTTGATGATGGACCACAGGTTCTCAATGGGGTTCAGATCAGGTGAACAAGGAGGCCATGTCATTAGATTTTCTTCTTTTATACCCTTTCTTGCCAGCCACGCTGTGGAGTACTTGGACGCATGTGATGGAGCATTGTCCTGCATGAAAATCATGTTTTTCTTGAAGGATGCAGACTTCTTCCTGTACCACTGCTTGAAGAAGGTGTCTTCCAGAAACTGGCAGTAGGACTGGGAGTTGAGCTTGACTCCATCCTCAACCCGAAAAGGCCCCACAAGCTCATCTTTGATGATACCAGCCCAAACCAGTACTCCACCTCCACCTTGCTGGCGTCTGAGTCGGACTGGAGCTCTCTGCCCTTTACCAATCCAGCCACGGGCCCATCCATCTGGCCCATCAAGACTCACTCTCATTTCATCAGTCCATAAAACCTTAGAAAAATCAGTCTTGAGATATTTCTTGGCCCAGTCTTGACGTTTCAGCTTGTGTGTCTTGTTCAGCGGTGGTCGTCTTTCAGCCTTTCTTACCTTGGCCATGTCTCTGAGTATTGCACACCTTGTGCTTTTGGGCACTCCAGTGATGTTGCAGCTCTGAAATATGGCCAAACTGGTGGCAAGTGGCATATTGGCAGCTGCACGCTTGACTTTTCTCAGTTCATGGGCAGTTATTTTGCGCCTTGGTTTTTCCACACCCTTCTTGCGACCCTGTTGACTATTTTGAATGAAACGCTTGATTGTTCGATGATCACGCTTCAGAAGCTTTGCAATTTTAAGAGTGCTGCATCCCTCTGCAAGATATCTCACTATTTTTGACTTTTCTGAGCCTGTCAAGTCCTTCTTTTGACCCATTTTGCCAAAGGAAAGGAAGTTGCCTAATAATTATGCACACCTAATATAGGGTGTTGATGTCATTAGACCACACCCCTTCTCATTACAGAGATGCACATCACCTAATATGCTTAATTGGTAGTAGGCTTTCGAGCCTATACAGCTTGGATTAAGACAACATGCATAAAGAGGATGATGTGGTCAAAATACTCATTTGCCTAATAATTCTGCACGCAGTGTATAATCGTTTATTATAAAAACAAAGAATATAAAAACAATACAACTGCAAAACAAATGATGAAGTTACAACGTAACATCCAAAATGTACCACAGCACAGTATGATTTATTGATTTATGACAACCAGTGTCATACTTTTAACAAACGGACTCACATACCAAGAGAAACTTAGGATCTTCTGTTATCAAGCAGGCTATAACAATAAAACACGGATTTTACAGGAAAATAACTGTTATCCCTTGACTCTGTTTTCCTATGACCAATCAAAAATATATGATATTAATATGATAAAATATTCAGCTCGGCAATCAGACTAAGGAAAATAACTTTCCAAGGGTTTAGTCCTCTTTTCAAATAATGTCAGATCTTCCATTAACAATATGCATCTTTGCTAAGAGAATAATCAGCATTATGGAGGCGCCTTACACTATATATTCCCACAATATGGGAACTTTTGGCTATATACCGAGAGAAATATCTTATTAATATCATGAGTTGTAAACAAAATATACGTTACCGGGTCAAAGGTAGACAGAGTTCAGATGGGACCAGTTCTGAAGAACTTTCCTAGTAATCCAAAAAGAATAATCCAAGTTTCTTCTGGTAAAGTTTTTCTTTTTGATTGAATGAATGGATGGATCAATGGATATATGGATCTTTTTCTCTAGCTCTCTCCCTCTCGCTCTCCCATGCTACTCCGCACACGAGTAATTATTCCCCCCTTATCTAAGAATCATCCCCTTTAGATTAGGGATTCCCAATCAGGTAAGGTGGGTGTATTCGCATGCTAATAACATCATGATGTCATATCAAACTCCTAATATGGTATAGAACAAATAATGAAATAATATAATATTGTCCATCTGCCTCCAGATGGCACTGCGGTACTGTAGATGAACATCACAACTTTTAAGCATTAAAATGAAATATCTAATAATACGTTCTCATGACTTCGTTGACCTTTCTTACTATAAATCATTGAGGAAGGTCTTTTCCTGACACTTTTAATTACCTATATCCTGCACTTGTTGGAGTTGACTGTCTTCTCCTATCTTTTTGAAATATAGGTTGACTTGATGAAAATTTTATATAGTGGCTTTGATGCTTGGCATCGGAACTTGTACATTTCACTTATCTACATCCATGAATAACTATTGTTTTGAAATAGCATTTTTTTAAACTCACTTGTTTCTGTACCTTCTACAATACCTTCTAAATGGTAAATACATGGTATGACATATATATAAATCGATACATTGTTATACATAGATAACACATTATATGAATTATTGATTAACATATGTTGTAAACTAAATATACCATGCAGAAATATATATATAATATAATTATGAATATATAAATTGAACCTCATACAGCAGGTGTGTCTCAAGGATATGAGTCCTTATCAAGTAACCTTGTTCCCTCCAGACAGACATGTCTTAGGGAGTTGACTTACTCCTTACAGATGGTCCCATATCTTTAGCAATAACTTTTAAATACAATGTCCGTTTATGTTCACAATTATTTTTTTTTATATAAACTGAACTTGCCATGAACTCAGCCACATAATAGAACTTTGGTTCAGGCTGATCTTATTCTTAAAGGCAATGAGATGAGCATTCATTTTGATTATAATGTCATTAGATAATATTGTATACGTATGAAAATGCACAACAGATGGTACATTGTACTACAGCCATTTACATGGTGTAGAAAAAGAAAATATACGTACGTCCCATCAGCCATTCTGCGGTGAATTGTGATTGTTATATTTCTTTTTGGGTGGTCTAGCCTACCGCAGCAACCGCTTCATCACCCAGTTTCATGCAGTCAAGGCTCCACCACCTCAGCCAAAGGGAACTGTCTGTCCTTCCCATCATCTGCTGGTCCTGATGCTCCTTCTCCTCCTACTCCTCGTTAGTCATTCCGTCAGCAATCGATCACCGAAGCGATTGCCAAGAGACAACAGTATGTGTGCACACATCTAACGGCGCAGAAGATGAACGTGCTCCTGGCCAAGTTGCTGGTTCTGCAGTCCCTCCCTTTCCAAGTGGTGGACTCTGCACCTTTCAGAGAACTGATGGCTTGTGCCGAGCCGAGGTGGAGAGTCCAAAGCCTTCATTTCTTTGCCAAAAAGGCAGTACCAGCCCTGCACACACATGTAGAACAGAAGGTGGGCCAGTCCTTGAGCCTGTTAGTGTCTGCCAAAGTGAACAGTAGCGCCGACGTGTGGAGCTGTAACTACGGTCAAGGACAATATATGTCCTTTATGGCTCATTGGGTAAATGTAGTTCCTGCCCAGCCACACCAGCAACTTGGGTAGGTGACGCCGCTTCCGCCTCCACGTTCTCACGCCTTTGGTCCTGCGACAATGTCCGCCTCTGCCTCCTCATCCTCCACCGTGCCCTCAGTCTCCACTGCAGGGACAATTCACAGTGCCCCACCAGCATACCATATGTGCAGGGCACGGCGGTATCACACTGTTCTGCACCTAGTTTGCCTGGGCGAACGGAGTCACACAGGGGAGTAACTGCTCCGCGTCCTTCATCAAGAAATCGAATCCTGGCTTTCTCCTCGACAACTGAAAATTGGAACCATGGTGACCAACAATGGGAAGAACATGGTGTCGGCACTGCATCAAGGAGGGCTGTGCCATGCGCCCTGCATGGTGCAAGTGTTCAGTCTGGTTGTAAAGCGGTTCCTGAAGTCTTCTGCCCATCTGCAAGACATCCTGAAAATGGCCAGGAAACTTTGCAGGCACTTCAGCCACTCGTACACCGCAAAGCACACCCTCCTTGAGCTGCAGCGGCAGAACGGCATCCCCCAACATAGGCTGATATGCAACATTTCCACCCGTTGGAATTCCACCCTCCATATGTTCGACCGACTATATGAACAGAGAAAGGCCATAAATGATTTCTTAATGATACAGGCGGACAGAGGGACTCCCCTGTGTAACTTCGATGTTAGCCAGTGGCAGCTTATGCATAACACCTTGCCCTTTGAGACGGCCACTTTATTTGTCAGTCGCCAGGACTATGGGATGAACAACGTCATTCCACTGATTCATGTCCTGGAACAGATGCTGGTAAATCTGGCTGGCCAGGAGATAGCAGACTTGGCGACTATATCTTACGGCCACATGGATCCTGTGGGGGCTGAACTAGAGGAGGAGGACATTTGAGCACAAGAAATGCATAGAAAATTGGGTGGTTTTTCTACATAGGTGACCGGAGAGGAGAAGCAGGAGCAGCCAGAGGAGCTACAGGGTGATAAGGAAGACAAGGCAGAGGACCCAGACACACCGTAGCAGTATGCAGTGGAGATGAAGGCAGAGAATACCTCTGAGTCACTTGCGCAAATGGCCCGATGCATGCTCACTTGCTTGCGTAGTGACAGCCGAATTGTCACCATTCGCCAGAGGGATGAATACTGGCTCTCCACCATATTAGACCCTCGCTACCAGTCCAAAATGTGGGCCTTTTTCACACCCGCTGAGAGGGAGGAGAAACGAAACTACAATCGAGACATCCTATGTAGTCAGTTGGCCGCTGCCTATGTTGGCCATCGCCTATCCAAACGCAGGTCTGACCGGGGGGGGGGGGCCTCTGCGCTCATGTTCCACTGCCATGGCTGCTGGGGGGAAGGGGGGGGGCAGGAGCAGTACCAGCTCCATCAGCAGCAACTGAAGTCTAGAGTCGCTGATGAGCAGTTTTCTTCAACCGACTACTGAAGAAACTACTCACCAGCAGCAGCAGGTAGACATAGAGCAGAAACTGAACAAGTAGGTTGTGGGATACTTGGAGTGCACCCTGCCACCCCACATCGAAGATCCCCTGGACTACTGGGCAGCGAAACTCAATTTGTGGCCGCAACTGGCCGAGTTTGCCCTGGACAAGCTTTCCTGCCCGGCCAGTAGTGTGGCATCAGAGCGGGTGTTTAGTGTGGAGGGGGCTATAGTTACTCCAAGAAGAACTTGTCTGTCCACCCAAAATGTGGAGAAACTAACCTCTGAAAATAAATCAGGCATGGATCAGCCAGGATTTCCACACACCAGTGCCTCATGTATCAGACTAGATCATCCATGGTGCCAAACCTAAACTTTTTCAAAAGAGACCTGTTTCTTCTTGCTACCTGCTTCAGCTACTATTCTGATGCTGCCACCCGCCTGATGCCACACCTGCTGCCAGGTGCTCCTACTGTCAGCCACCATCTTCAGCTGGTACTGGTATTGCCCCCTTCCTCCTACCCACTCTGTCACTGGGCCACTCTGTGGTCTCCTCATGCTGCTGCCACCTCACCACTCTGTGGTCTCCTCACGCTGCTGCCACCTCATCACTATGTCTCTGGGCCACTCTGTCGTCTCCTCATGCTGCTGCCACTTCAGCACTCTGTGGTCTCCTTATGCTGCTGCCACCTCAACAATATGAGGCGGACATTGTCGCAGAGAACATGGAGGTGGAAGCGGCGTCACTTGGCCAAGTTGCTAGGCAGGAACTACATTTACCCAATGAGCCGTAAAGGACATATATTGTCCTTGACCGTAGTTACAACTCCACACGTCGGCGCTGCTGTTCACTTTGGCAGACACTGACAGGCTCAAGAACTGGCCCACCTTCTGTTCTACATGTGTGTGCAGGGCTGGTACTGCCTTTTTTGCAAAAAAATGAAGGCTTGGGACTCTCCACCATGGCTCTGCACAAGCTATCAGTTCTCCAGTGGCTTAACAAAAAACTGCCACACCACCGAGTATGCCATTTTCCCCTCAACACTCCGCAATGCCTGCCTGCTACCGCTGCCTCCGTGAATCTCTGCACCGCTACTTTCCGGGCAGGTAGGCTCCTACAAAGCGGGTGATCTATCCCGGGCACGTTTGGCTCCCGACCTCCCACTACTGTCACCCTGCTGACTCACGGCCACGCTACCAACTTGCTGGCTAAGCCACTGCCTCACACGCAAGCTGCCACCCTCCTCTTCTGATGATGATGAAGCCCCTTCTTCACCTGGCTCCCGAATGCAATCAGCTACATCATCATCATCCGCTACTGTCTGCACGTCACTGATGTCCCGCTCAATGGTCTCACGGCCAGGAGCATGATCGCATGCAACACCTTCTCCCACGCTAATCTCATCATCACTACTTGCCTGCCTACCGGAGGAGGCGGCAGATGTCTCCTCCAGATCTTGGCTGGGCAGTAGCTGCTGACTGTCCCCTAGTAGCTCGTCTTCACTGAAAAGTGAAGCTGAGCCTACGGCATATAATACTTTTCGCGCTGAGGGAACAGAAAATGACAGAGGCAGGTTGAGGACAGTTGGGGGTACAGGGCCTGCTCCCGGGCCATGCCAACTAAGCGTCATGTCAGAGGAACCCACCGACTCTTGGCTGGGGTGTCTGATGTCACTTGCAACGGAGTCGAAGACCGAGTCAACCATTCAAGCATCGCTGGGTTGCTAGTCAAGACACGAAAGCTAGATGACACTGGGAGCTCAGGCATCTCGCTGCGACTCCTGCTGCCACCCTCTTCTTCTGCTGCTACTTAGCCTGCGACAGAAACATTTTGACCACTGCCCGTTCCCTTTGAAGGGCCTATCACTTGACTGTCTGACATACTGTATAATATATGAATTAAATTAAAAGTAAAATAATACACCCCAAAAAAGGCTGTAGTGCAATATAGCTTCACCGCAGAATGGCAAATAAGACGTATTTTTTTTCCTATTAATACACCCTCAAAAAAATGTATAACTATGTAAATTCACAGCAGAACGGCTAATAGGACGTACGTATATTTCCTATTAATACACCCTGTAAATGGCTGTATCGCACAGCACTTGCACCCCAATAACAAGCAAGGTTTTCTGGAATTACTGAGCTATCATTTAGTGCAATTTGGATCCCCAGTTAGTGCAGCAAAGTGTAATAGAATTGCTCCTATTACCCACGCTGTACACTCCCCTATTGGACCCTGTTCTCCTTTTATAGTGTAGATGATGCCTCCCTATCCTTTCCCTACACTATGAATGATCTTTCCCTTAACTTTTAAATAGTTTTTTTTCAGCACAATAAAGTCTTTCCTAGCACTGTCGCTAGCGCCTGTCACATCTCTCCCTGCACTAAGTACACTGGAAAATGGCCGAATCCAAGATGGCTGAGGCTGTTTATAGGGCTGTGACATCACAGGGGCTGATTGGCTGCATGCATGGCATTGTGGGTGATCCCTCGTTCTCAGAGTTCTTTGTTCCATGTCCTAACATGTGCAGCAGCCATTTTAGTAAAAATTTTTACCACAAAGTGTGAGAAAATCAAATTTTTCCTGAAAGTCAGATCGAATTCCACTTCGTCAACTTCGTTTCACTCATCTCTAATTTTTAACACACCTGCTGTCTTAACACATGGGACAGAAGAAGCGACCACCGACAGAACAGTGCCTTTTGTGGTTATTGCTTTTTGGCCACTGCAATGCAGGTTAAGATCAGTTTAGTGATAGAATTCCATCCATTTTAGGGATATTTGGACCAAGGAGAATGAGAATGCGGCTTTCTGTCCAATTCACATTCTGTACTAGTACTGAATCTTCTTAGAACCTCTGCAAATGTCGTACCTGATTGAGGGATCCATAAGCAGGATCCAGGCCTAGTTTTTTGCGCAGCTACATGCAGTCATGCTCAGAGACTAGGCTTCTTCCTTGCTGACTTCTGTTGTTGCAATCCAAACCCTTCCCAACTTTGTTATTTCATTTAATTGCCAGCTCTGTTTAACTGTAAATTAAAATGGCAGCCTCCAGAAAATCTAAATGACAGCCCCCATGAATATTTCAAAAGACTGAACACTGAGCTTGTCACAATGGAACCCCTCAGCATATATGGATGATGCTATCACAATGGGTCCTTGCTGTTTTCCTCTCTGGCCACAGCCACATTGCTTCATTCTTCAGTCATTTGTGGATCCCTATACATCAATAGGTAGGGGGCACAGCAACAGGTAAGTGTTTATTTTTGTGTGTTTGAGCCAATAGTGTCAGTTTACAGGAAGATTTGTTTCATGGATAAGGGTCCATTCACACGTCCATATGTGTTTTGTGGATCCGCAAAACACGGACACCGGCAATGTGCATTCCGCATTTCGCGGACCGCACATCGTCGGCACTCTCATAGAAAATGCCTTTTCTTGTCCGCAATTGCGGACAAGAATAGGACATGTTCTATTTTTTTGCGGAACGGAAGTGCGGATCCGCAAATGCGGATGCGGACGGCACATTACGGCCAATTGAAAATGAATGGGTCCGTACCTGTTCTGCAAAATTGCAGAACGGATGCGGACCCATTTTGCGGACGTGTGAATAGACCCTAAAGGTGCTTCTATGAGGATTGGTATACTGTCCATTGTATTTCAACAAGGCCAGAATTCCTATCTGTTTCTGACGGTATGGCTATTTCAACTTAGAGAGTTCCCCTATGCACGTCTAAGGACTCTATACAGGGAGTGTTCCATAGGTAGTGTTTTCCGAAATACTACCTGTACCATAAGCCATACAAAAAGGCAGCGGGAGATTAGGGACATTAACAAATTGCTCAAGAACTGATGTAGGAAGGAAGGGTTTGGATTCCTGGCGAATTCGGCCGACTTCTCTGTCAGCTACAGGCTCTATCGGGATGGGCTGCACCTCAATGGGGAAGATGCAGCTGTTTTGGAGGAGAAGATGGCTAGAAGGTTGGCGGAGTGTTTTTACCACTTCCAGACCGGGCCATTTACCCTCTTCCTGACCAGGCCTAATTTTGCAAATCTGACTTGTGTCACTTCATGTGGTAATAACTTTGGAACACTTTTACTTATCCGAGCCATTCAGAGATTGTTTTCTCGTGACACATTGTACTTCATGTATATGGTAAATTTGAATCAATATGTTTCACCTTTATTTTATTTTTTAAATATTCATTAATTAACATTCCCCATATGTCTGCTTTATGTTGGCATCATTTTAGTAATGTAATTTAATTTTTTTTGAATGTTAGAAGGTTTAGAATTTTAGAAGCAATTTTTGAAATTTTTAAGAAAATTACCAAAGTAAACTTTTTTAAGGACCAGTTCAGTTCTGAAGTCACTTTGTGGGGCTTACATAATAAAATCAACCCATAAATGAACCCATTTTAGAAATGACACCCCTCAAGCTACTCAAAACTGGTTTTAGAAATGCTGTTAACCCTTTAGGTATTCCACAGGAATTAAAGCAAAATAGAGGTGAAATTTCAAAATTTCTCATTTTTTTTTGCAGATTTTCCATTTTCAATAAATCAAGGGTTAACAACAAAACAATCACAATAAACACAAACACTATCAAAATAAAGACAAACACTACAACCCATCATTACACAGTGAACCACATGCACAACCAGATACAAATAAGATAACCAGCTCTACGACCCACTATAACTATCAAAATTTTAATTAAACCTAGAAACAAAATAAAACATCAGATCCAACCATGGAGCTAAATAACACAAGTAGACAAAAAAAACGCACATATACCCAAAAAACGCACTGAAAACGCACCTGCGTTTTATATGCCATAGACAACACAACAGTGAATCTTAAAGATTCCTGAACCCTCTTTTTTGCTAAAAGCATCCACAACAGATATATAACAATTCCTGGGACAAAAACACTACGCTCTAAAACAAAAGAAGAACAAGTACAGCTCAGAACATCTACCAAAAGGACCCAAAATAAACAAATAGAATAGCCCAATCTGACTTAAAACAACATCATAATAGATAGGCAAAACGATACTAGGAAGGAAAAACCGCATTAACTTTAAACAAACGCATATTAAACGCACAAATGCATTACAAATGACAACGCAACATAAAGAGCATAATTCCAGTTAGCAATATCCAGGCCGGGTATAAAAGAGGGCAGTCCTAATGAATCCAACATGGCCACTGAGGAAGAGGTCGGAACACCTCGAAACGCGTCTGGCTACCTGGCATCATCCTTGAGACTACCCACCAATTCCCACTATCACGGTCGGCGTGACTATCACATACGTGACACAGAGGGAGGGAACAAGGAGGGCCCTGCCCAAGTGAGAGGGAAGGTGGTGACCCCTGACTCACCTAGCGGCTGGCACCTGGCTGCCCTGACGTCCCTAGACGGGTTCCTCACCCGTACGCCGATCACGTGCCTAAAGCCCTGGCTTTCCCTAAGCTGAGCCCTAGATAGTGAACAGAGCGGTGGGAACACTAGTCCGCACCACTAGCTCTAAAGGAAAACACCAAGGGAAGGACAGACAATACAAACTCAACATATAATCCCAGGTGGGCGACAACAGGAGACAACAAGAAGCCCAACAGGGATCCGGAGGGTAGCACTCTGGAACGACAACCAGGATTCACAACTCCAGTGGGTCAGTATAGATGTCCAGGCAGGAAGCTCTATAACTGGCAACTAGAGAAGTGTGAGGGGAGAATATAAGGAGGTTGGGAGTGGCAGACAAGAAACAGCTGAGGAGGAGAAGCTACGGATCCCTGATTGAGACAAAAAGGATAGCAAGGCAAACACAGAAAACAATCACTAAGAAACAACGTGATCTTTAGATATAGAGCGCGCAGCCACCCGCTGCGACCTCCTGACCCCGGGTATAACGGAGTCAGACGTGGCTCTTGATACCCTCGTGACAGTACCCCCCCTTTCACGAGGGGCCTCCGGACACTCAGGACCAGGTCTCTCAGGATGAGAGGCATGGAAAGCCTGAATTAACCTGTTGGCGTTTACCTCTGACGCTGGAACCCACATTCTTTCCTCGGGACCGTAACCCCTCCAATGCACCAGATACTGAAGAGAGCGGCGGACCCGACGAGAATCAACAATTCTGGCTATTTGAAACTCCAGATTACCATTTACAATAACAGGAGGAGGTGGCAGCGGTGATGGTTCTAGAGGTGGAACATACTTCTTGAGTAACGATTTATGGAAGACGTTATGGATCTTAAAAGTCTGAGGTAGCTCCAGGCGAAAAGCCACAGGGTTAATGACGGCTACTATTTTAAAAGGACCAATGAACCTAGGGCCCAGTTTCCGAGAGGGAACCTTCAACTTAATATTTCTAGTAGACAACCACACATAGTCATTCACCCCTAGGTCCGGACCTGGCGACCGTTTCTTATCGGCCATGCATTTATATTTACCACTCATCTTTTTCAAGTTAACTTGCACCTTCTGCCATACCGATGAAAGAGATGAAGAAAACCTTTCCTCTTCGGGAACCCCAGAAGACCCCCCCTCTTTGAAAGTACAAAATTGGGGATGAAAACCGTATGCACCAAGGAATGGTGACTTGCCAGTGGACTCCTGATAATGATTATTTATGGCAAACTCAGCTAACGGTAAATATGATGACCACAACTCTTGGTTTTCAGACACAAAACACCTTAAATATGTTTCTAGGTTTTGGTTGGTACGCTCAGTCTGTCCATTCGACTGAGGATGGAAAGCTGAGGAAAAGGACAAGTGTACCCCCAAACGGGAACAAAAAGCTTTCCAAAACTTAGAAATAAACTGGGTTCCCCGATCCGAAACCACATCGGAAGGGACCCCGTGAAGCTTCACGATTTCACTGATAAACACCTGAGCAAGAGTTTTAGCATTAGGAAGTGCGGGTAGCGCAATAAAGTGTACCATTTTGCTAAACCTGTCTACTACTACCAAAATAACTGTTTTACCCGCAGACAACGGTAAGTCAGTGATGAAATCCATTGACAGATGTGTCCATGGCCTATTGGGGATAAAAAGTGACAATAAAGACCCTGCTGGACGTGTATGAGAGACTTTCGCGCGTGCACAAGTAGAGCAAGTAGACACGAAATCCATTACATCCTGACGCAACCTTGGCCACCAAAAACGACGAGATAATAGCTCCAAGGTTGCTTTACTACCCGGGTGCCCAGCAAGTGCCGAATTATGATGTTCTTTTAATAATTCAAGACGCAGGTTTAACGGTACAAACAATTTCTCTGAGGGGCAAGAGGCCGGAGTGTACAGCAGAGACAACCACTCCTCTTTGTAAAATAGGTACCGGATCACTAACATTACCCCCTCCAGGGAAACTACGAGATAACGCGTCTGCCTTGGTATTTTTTGCCCCAGGACGATAGGTGATTACAAAGTTAAATCTGGTAAAGAATAGCGACCACCTAGCTTGTCTAGGGGTGAGACCCTTAGCCGATTCTAGGTACAGAAGGTTTTTGTGATCCGTAATCACCGTGACGGGGTGGATTGCTCCCTCTAAGAAGTGACGCCACTCTTCAAGCGCCAGTTTAATCGCCAACAGTTCCCTATTTCCAACATCATAGTTCTTCTCTGCAGAAGATAATTTTTTGGAAAAGAAAGCGCAAGGGCGCCATTTGCCAGGAGACGGACCCTGAGACAATACAGCCCCCACTCCTACCTCTGACGCATCTACCTCAACAATAAAAGGCTGGGAGACATCAGGTTGAATTAGAACAGGTGCCGAGGTAAACCTCTCTTTTAGAGAGGAAAATGCATTTTTAGCGGCGTCAGACCATTTGGAAAAATCAGTCCCCTTCCTAGTCATGTCGGTAAGGGGTTTAACGATCACTGAATAATTTTTAATGAACTTTCTATAGAAATTTGAGAAACCCAAAAACCGTTGTAGGGCTTTAAGGTTCTCAGGAAGATCCCAATCTAAAATTGCCTGGACCTTCCCAGGATCCATACGGAAACCTGAAGCAGATAATAGATATCCCAGGAACTGTATTTCCTGAACGGCGAAGACACATTTTTCAATTTTCGCATATAATTTATTCGTCCGTAGGACCTGCAGTACTTGCCTGACATGCACCTCATGTGTTTTCAGATCAGCCGAATAAATTAAGATATCATCTAGGTATATGACTACAAACCTGCCGATGAGATGACTAAAAATATCATTAACGAAATGTTGGAAGACAGCGGGGGCATTGGTCAGACCGAAAGGCATAACTAGATTTTCATAATGCCCCTCAGGGGTGTTAAAAGCTGTCTTCCACTCATCCCCTTCCCTGATACGAATCAGATTGTAGGCCCCCCTAAGATCAAGTTTGGAGAACCACCTAGCACCCGCAATCTGATTAAAAAGGTCAGGAATGAGAGGAAGAGGGTATGGGTCTCGGATGGTTATCTGGTTTAGCTCACGGAAATCTAGGCAAGGACGCAGGCCCCCATCTTTCTTTTTAACAAAGAAAAACCCTGCAGCCACGGGTGAAGAAGAGGGTCTGATGTGTCCCTTAGCCAGACTCTCGGAGATATAATCTTTCATGGCTTGTCTCTCGGGACCCGAAAGATTATACAACCTGGACTTGGGTAATTTTGCACCGGGAATCAGGTTAACCGGGCAATCATAAGGACGATGAGGTGGTAGCTTCTGACAACCCTTTTCAGAAAAAACGTCCTCAAAGTCCGAAATAAATGTAGGTAGGGAAGCTATGGAGGCGATTAAGCAATTGTTATTTAAGCAATTCTCTCTGCAATGCTCACTCCACTCCAATATCTCCCTGGCCTGCCAATCCACCACTGGATTGTGCGCTACCAACCAGGGAAGACCCAATACCACAGGAGAGGGAAGGCCCTCCAGAACGTAACATGAAAGACACTCATTATGGTGGTCCCCTACCCGAAGGTGTAAATTATGAACAATGTGGGTGAGGTTTCTCTGAGACAGAGGAGCCGAATCTATAGCGAATACGGGATTAGGTCTCTGCAGCGTACAGAGAGACAAACCCATAGTGCGGGCAAAATGGGCATCTATCAAATTTACCCCTGCTCCACTGTCTAGAAAAAAAGAAATAGACTCCGTCTTAACACCAAAAACAATAACCGCTGGTAACACAAATTGAGATGTTCGTATGGAGGAAACGTATACCCCCCGGCTGACATCCTCCGCACAGCCTGGGGTTAGTAGTTTTCCGACGGTCTTTTGTTTTTGAGAAAGGAGGGACAGACATTAATGAAATGACCCTTCCCCCCACAGAAAAAACAAGCCCCCCCCCTACGGCGAACCTCAGGAGGACGGACCTGACGAGAAGTTCCGCCTAGCTGCATAGGCTCATCTAAGTCAGTACAGACTAATTGTTGCTTGGGAGAGGTAACCAATTGCTCAGGAATTTTCGATCTCTCCCTAAGACGTCTATCTATTCTGATAGAGAGGGACATAACAGCATCAAGGGAAAGGGGGGTCTCATACAGCGCCAGTGCATCCTTAACCCTTTCAGATAACCCAGAGCAGAACTGACTCCTGAGAGCCGGGTCGTTCCACTGAGTATCCGTAGCCCACCTACGGAACTCTGAGCAATATTCCTCTGCTGACCGATCTCCCTGTAGGAGTCTCCGTAACTTCGACTCAGCCAGGGCGACTCGGTCAGGGTCATCATATATGAGACCCAAAGCCCCAAAAAATCCCTCCACTGACCGGAAAGCCTGGGAACCAGGGGGTAACGAGAACGCCCAGGATTGTGGGTCCCCCTGAAGCAGGGAAATGACAATCCCTACCCGCTGTTCTTCATTACCTGAGGAGTAAGGGCGCAACTTAAAGTATAATTTGCAGGCCTCACGGAACGTCGCAAATTTGTCCCTTCCCCCAGAAAATCTGTCAGGAAGAACAACCTTGGGTTCTGTAACAACCTGGTTACCCATAGCAACCGCTGGGGGTGCGGTCTGCTGCATTTGCTGCTGTTGTTGGAGGACAGACGACTTCAATCCTGCCACCTCCAAAGACAGGCCTTGAAGCTGTTTTGCCAAGGCAGCAATAGGATCCATATTGGATTCTAAGTAGAGAAAAAAAAAACAATAAAAAGAAATTTTTTATTTTTTTTTCTCAAAAAGTAAAGGCCAGTTATAATATCACGGTCGGCGTGACTATCACATACGTGACACAGAGGGAGGGAACAAGGAGGGCCCTGCCCAAGTGAGAGGGAAGGTGGTGACCCCTGACTCACCTAGCGGCTGGCACCTGGCTGCCCTGACGTCCCTAGACGGGTTCCTCACCCGTACGCCGATCACGTGCCTAAAGCCCTGGCTTTCCCTAAGCTGAGCCCTAGATAGTGAACAGGGCGGTGGGAACACTAGTCCGCACCACTAGCTCTAAAGGAAAACACCAAGGGAAGGACATACAATACAAACTCAACATATAATCCCAGGTGGGCGACAACAGGAGACAACAAGAAGCCCAACAGGGATCCGGAGGGTAGCACTCTGGAACGACAACCAGGATTCACAACTCCAGTGGGTCAGTATAGATGTCCAGGCAGGAAGCTCTATAACTGGCAACTAGAGAAGTGTGAGGGGAGAATATAAGGAGGTTGGGAGTGGCAGACAAGAAACAGCTGAGGAGGAGAAGCTACGGATCCCTGATTGAGACAAAAAGGATAGCAAGGCAAACACAGTGTCACGGAACCATGAACCAGACGTACAACCAGAGATAAGTGAAAATAAGAAGGCTTTATTGAAAATAAAGCTGTAAAGCAAAAGTCCAAACGGATGGTGAAACCGAAGCAGAGTCTTTGAGAGGCCAGAGGTCAGGAACCAGAAGGGTAGTCAGACGGAGCCAGGATCAGGAACCAGCAGGGTAGTCAGACGAGGCCAGGATCAGGAACCAGCAGGGAAGTCAGACGAAGCCAGGATCAGGAACCAGCAGGGTAGTCAGACGAAGCCAGGATCAGGAACCAGAAGCAGCAGCAGTCTTAGAAGCATGTGAACACAGGAGGACCAAGCAAGGAACTGAAGCCACAGACCTCCTATATATGTGAGCTAGGCATCCAGCTCCTCCCAGTGGGAAGGAGGAGCCGCCGGGTGGAAGGCTACAAGAAACCCAGAAACCAAGATGGCCGCCAGCACATGTCAAACGAAGGAGAACAGCAAGAAGGTAAGACCATGACAGTACCTCCCCCTCAAGGGCCCCTCCTCCGCGGAGCAAAAAACGGTTTCTGAGGGAAGCGTGCGTGGAAGGCTCGGAGCAAGGCAGGAGCATGAACATCTGCGGAGGGAACCCAGGAACGCTCCTCTGGACCATAACCACGCCAATGGACCAAAAACTGCACCCGACCGCGGACCAGGCGTGAGTCCAGGATATTGCTCACCTCATACTCCTCACGATTGCCCACTCGGACCGGACGAGGCCGAGGAACCGAGGAAGTGAAACGATTACACACCAGTGGCTTCAACAGGGAGACATGAAACACGTTAGAGATCCGCATGCCAGGAGGAAGCGCAAGGGCATAGGCTACCGGGTTTACCCTGCGAAGCACTCGGAAAGGACCAACAAAGCGAGGCGCCAGCTTGGGAGTGGGCACTCGAAGGTTGAGGTTGCGGGTGGACAACCATACACGGTCTCCGACCTGGTAGGAAGGAGCAGGCGCTCGTCTGCGATCAGCCTGGAGTCTCTGGCGCTGCGCAGAGACCTCAAGGGACTTCTGGATCTGTACCCAAGAAGCACGTAGGACGGAAAGGTGATCCTCCACAGCCGGAATATCCTGGGGAGAGAATACCTCCGGTAACACGGCAGGTTGGAACCCATAATTGGCCATGAAGGGAGACGTCCCAGAGGAAGAGTTCACCGCCGTGTTCCTGGCAAACTCAGCCCAGGGCAGGAGGTCAACCCAATTGTCTTGGTGATCGGAGACATAGCAACGAAGGAATTGCTCCAAGGCCTGATTGGATTGTTCTGCGGCCCCATTGGACTGAGGGTGGTAGGCCGAGGAGAAGGAGAGATGAATCCCCAACTGGGAGCAAAAGGCGCGCCAGAACCTGGACACAAACTGACTCCCCCGATCCGACACAATCTCCTTGGGCAAACCGTGCAACCGGAAGACCTCCCTGGCAAAAATCGTGGCCAACTCTTGTGCAGAGGGTAACTTCTTGAGAGGAACACAGTGGCACATTTTGGAAAACCGATCCACAATCATGAGAATGACCGTATGGCCTCGGGATGCAGGAAGGTCCACAATGAAATCCATCCCCAGGTGTGACCATGGGCGCTCCCCGGTGGCTATGGGTTGCAGAAGACCCAACGGAAGGTGCCGAGGGGACTTACTCTGGGCACAAACGGAGCATGCCGCTACATATGCGGCGATGTCGGAACGTAGGGAAGGCCACCAGAACAGACGTGAAACAGCCCAGGACAGCTGATTCTTTCCAGGATGCCCCGCGGTCTTGGAGTTATGGTAGGTTCGCAACAACCGAATGCGCAACTCCTCAGGCACAAAACATCTGCCGTTGGGTCTCCCAGAGGGAGCACCAGATTGAGCCGCCAAAATCTGCTCACCCAGGGGAGAGGTCAGGCTGGTGCGAATGGCGGCCAGGATCTAATTCGGAGGTATGACCGAAGTCGGAATCGACTCCTCCCTGGACAGCTCGGAGTACTGCCGTGATAAGGCATCCGCCCTGATGTTCTTGGAACCGGGTAGGTAGGAGACCACGTAATTAAAACGTGACAAGAACAGAGCCCATCTGGCCTGACGTGGTGTCAATCTCTTGGCCTCCGAAAGGTAGGTCAGATTCTTATGGTCCGTCAGGATGAGAACCGGAACCACCGAACCCTCGAGCAAGTGCATCCATTCTTTAAGGGCCTGCACGATGGCCAATAACTCCCTGTCACCAATCTGATAGTTGCACTCCGCGGAAGACAGTTTCCGGGAGTAAAACCCACAAGGAAGCAGAGGACCCTCTGGTGTTCTACGCTGAGACAGAAGGGCGCCTACTCCCGTCTCAGACGCGTCCACCTCGAGGACAAAGGGCAACCCAGGGTTGGGATGCGACAGAATCGGAGCCGACACAAAAGCGGACTTTAGGGCCTCAAAAGCTCGGATGGCCTCGAGCGGCCAGACCTGGGAATTACTGCCCTTCCTGGTCAGATCCGTGAGAGGCTTGGCCAGCCTGGAAAAGTCCCTGATGAACTTCCGATAATAATTGGCGAAGCCCAAAAAGCGCTGCAGGGAACGAAGACCACTGGGCTGGGGCCACTGTAAGACAGCCGAAACCTTCTCAGGATCCATGGAAAACCCCTCAGCGGAAATGATGTAACCTAAGAAGGTTACCTGGGATCGGTGAAATTCGCATTTCTCAAGCTTACCGAACAGCTTGTTCTCTCGTAACCGTTGCAACACTCGTCTGACATCCAGAATGTGGGCCTCCATGGATTCAGAATATACCAAGATGTCATCCAAATAGACCACCACACACTGCTGCAACAGGTCACAGAAAACATCGTTGATGAATTCCTGAAAGACTGCGGGCGCATTGCACAACCCAAAGGGCATAACCAAGGATTCATAATGACCGGTCCTGGTGTTAAACGCGGTCTTCCACTCATCGCCCGCCTTGATCCTTACCAGGTTATATGCCGCCCTCAGGTCGAGTTTGGTAAAGACCGTGGCCCCTTTAAGGCGATCGAACAGCTCGGAAATCAAGGGTATCGGGTAAGCGTTCTTGATCGTGATGCGATTGAGACCCCTGTAATCGATGCAAGGCCTCAACTCACCGCCCTTCTTTTTCACAAAGAAAAATCCAGCCCCTGCCGGGGACGAGGATTTGCGAATGTGTCCGCGTGAAAGCGCCTCCCTCACGTACTCCTCCATGGCCTCATTCTCCGCTACCGACAGTGGATAGACTTTGCCACGAGGAGGAACGGCACCAGGTTGTAACTCTATGGCACAATCGTATGGGCGGTGCGGAGGTAGGGCAACCGCGCGCACCTTATCGAATACATCCCGGTACTCCTCGTATTCAGGAGGCAACAGAGAGTCCGAGGAAGTACACAGCAACTTGACAGACCCATGGATGCAACTAGCCCCACACTGCGGTGACCACGAGAGGATCTCGACCGATCTCCAATCGAAAGTCGGATTATGCTTCTGGAGCCAGGGGTACCCCAAGACCACCGAGTAGTGTGGAGACGAAATAACCTGGAAGCAGACCGACTCTCTGTGAACGGCACCAATGGCTATCCCCACTGGAAGGGTCTCATGAGTCACGTGTGGCGGCAGAAGGGGTCTGCCGTCTATCGCCTCAAGAGCCAGTGGGGAACCTCGAGCCTGCAGAGGAATGGAATTGGCGGCAGCGAACACACTATCAATGAACAAACCACCAGCACCAGAGTCCACCAACGCCTGGGTCGTCACCGAGCCCCCGACCCAGGAGAGGACAACAGTGATCAGTGGTTTGTCAACACGGGAAACCGGGGACGAGGAGACTCCACCCAAGATCTGCCCCCGACAGGATCTCAGGTGCGAGCGTTTCCCGGACGGTTCGGACATGCCAACCGAAAATGCCCACCGAGACCACAGTACATGCATCGGCCCTCGCGTCTCCGGAGTACCCTCTCCCCCTCAGACAGGCGAGCAAACCCCAGCTGCATGGGTTCACCCCCAGACAAGTCATCCCCAGGAGGCGTGGGAGGAGAGGGAGGCACGGGTGGGACAGCAAACGTAGACGCCAATCTGTTAGAAGACCTCCGCAGGCTCTCCTTAAAGGAAGGTCTCTCCCTGAGTCTGGTGTCAATCAAAATCAGGAAAGAAATAAGAGACTCGAGCTCCACTGGTAGGTCCTTAGCTGCAACCTCATCCTTCAAGGCATCCGAGAGACCATGAGAGAAAGCAGCGACCAGAGCCTCATTATTCCAGCCCACCTCTTCTGCCAGGGTACGAAAGTCAATGGCGTATTCAGCTACGGATCGTGAACCCTGTCTGATGGACATAAGGAGCTTCGCAGCAGAGGCAGCACGAGCCGGCACATCGAATACCTTCCGAAGAGAAGCAACAAAACCGGAAAACTCGGCAACCACCGGATTGTTGTTCTCCCATAAAGGGCTGGCCCAGGCCAAGGCCTTGTCCGAGAGCAGCGAGATCAAGAAGCCCACCTTTGATCTCTCAGTAGGAAAGGCATGTGGCAGCAACTCAAAATAAATGCCCACCTGGTTAAGGAAACCTCGGCACTGAGTTGGCTCTCCCCCAAAGCGCTGTGGAAGAGGGGCAGAACCGGTCATACCCCGAAACACCGCAGGCGCAACAACAGGTGTCGGGGTAGACTCTGGCGCAACAACCGGAGCGGCAGTAGGAGCGACAACCGATCCATCGGCAACGGGAGCGAAATGAGCCGTGCGTTCAAGCAGGGTTTGCAACGCCACAGCGAACCGACCCAACAGGTGATCCTGCTGATCAAGTCTGGCAACCAGCATGGGTAGCGAGGATGGCCCTGTACCGTCAGAATTCATGGCTTGGTCCTAATGTCACGGAACCATGAACCAGACGTACAACCAGAGATAAGTGAAAATAAGAAGGCTTTATTGAAAATAAAGCTGTAAAGCAAAAGTCCAAACGGATGGTGAAACCGAAGCAGAGTCTTTGAGAGGCCAGAGGTCAGGAACCAGAAGGGTAGTCAGACGGAGCCAGGATCAGGAACCAGCAGGGTAGTCAGACGAAGCCAGGATCAGGAACCAGCAGGGTAGTCAGACGAAGCCAGGATCAGGAACCAGAAGCAGCAGCAGTCTTAGAAGCATGTGAACACAGGAGGACCAAGCAAGGAACTGAAGCCACAGACCTCCTATATATGTGAGCTAGGCATCCAGCTCCTCCCAGTGGGAAGGAGGAGCCGCCGGGTGGAAGGCTACAAGAAACCCAGAAACCAAGATGGCCGCCAGCACATGTCAAACGAAGGAGAACAGCAAGAAGGTAAGACCATGACACACAGAAAACAATCACTAAGAAACAACGTGATCTTTAGATATAGAGCGCGCAGCCACCCGCTGCGACCTCCTGACCCCGGGTATAACGGAGTCAGACGTGGCTCTTGATACCCTCGGGACACCCACGCCTTCGCTAAAGAACCTTGGAATATTACCGCAACAACAGAAGAAATCCTATGCGACCAAACACACCATACGAATAAGAGGTATCAGCTGATCGGCAACATAGCTACCACGTGTTAGATCACGTGAGACGCCGATCCATCCACAAAGAGCACGCAACAAACAGCGTGAGGAAGCAAGTCACCGGAGGACTACATCGGCTGCCGCCTCACTCACACATAACTAAGTTTGGACCGCGGGGTGAGTACAAAATAATTGCCGTGTGGGACGCCACCGACAATAAGTAAACACTAAAATTTGGACACTGTACCATAACCCCTCTGCTGGCATAAAACACTGCTGTATTAACGAGCGCCACAGTACCTAATATTACTAAGTGACATTGGACCAACTCACCACCTTTTTTGGACTACTATTTTCTATTTTCTATTATATATTTTATAATTTTCTATATATATATTATGTTTTTGGACTAATACCATTATATCTCTCGGACATTTTCGGATCTTTTTCGGATTGTTACATTTATTTTTCATTGACTATACCTATACCTATCCTTACGTATTTTACCTAATACTACCACCACTACCCCCTTCACCACCATTCAAATTTTTTCCAGTACCACGCACAACCACTTTGCCCTTTTCCCCATGAACTAATACTTTTAAACCAACTGTAGTTCGGATACTTACCTTCACCAACCACGCTGTATCCCCCTAATCCACGTTTTTAAAATTAGGAATACAACCATTTTAATAACCTTTTTTAATAATTTTTTTATAATAGTATAACAAAATCAAATAACCTTTGTAATAATCAACTATAAATAAATAAATATCCTATAAAACCAGATATAGAGTGCCTGCCTATTTTTTACTTTTACTGTTCCTTTACCTACTAGTGATTGGGCGAACCACTTTAGACAGAGCACCACCCCAGAGTGAGATCCGGGAGAGCCACTATTATTCTTCTATAACCTTTCCATTCCTCACCACCCTATAGTAGAGCTCCCCATATCTACAACCATGAATATCTGGCATTACATAGAAAACCAACGACAAAGAGTAGAAACATTTACATTTGATGACCACATTAATACAAATGCTGAGCAACAAAGGGAGAAATCCATGACCGAAATCTTCAGAGAACTAGAGACCTTACTAACAAAACAGCTCAAACAGCGATGGGAAATAAAATCCCTTAATTTATACTTAGAACAAGATATAATACTGAAAGGTCTCCAACTATACAAATCACCAGCCCAGGACTTGTGTAATGAAGAATTTACAAAAGAATGGAAAATATTCCTGAAAACCCAATCCAAAGCTCTCATCCAGCTTATCATTAAAAGGAGATCCCAAATTCTAGAGGAAATCACTACAAAAATTAACCACACAAAAGAAACCATTGATAAACTCCCACAAAATGAAGAATTCACCAATTGGCAACAAAAAATATGCAAAAGTCTAGGAACCATAGAACAAGAAATCATTAATAAGAAAAGTTAAAAAATCTGAAATCCCATAAGAATAGTAACACTTATACCAGAAACTCCACAATCAAATAATAATTATGAAACACCAACTGATAAGAACAATGATAATCCAGAACATATACAATACAACATTCCCACCAACAACAAATATGAGAGTAACTTAGAAAGGAATGGTCTCGGAAACCATAGAGATCCTCATAAGAGCTTCTTCTTTATTAGTCATACAGACAGCAGATACAGCCACTTGGTACACGGAATACAAAACGTTGACGCGTTTCGGGTACTAGAGCCTTAGTCGTAACGGTGCTTCATAGTGAGACCCCACAATTTAAAGGAGTATAGTGTCCAACCCTCCAAATTCTGAGAGACAGGGCACCAACCCCATTGGTTGTCCCACTACTCATCACACCCTTCTTACAACCTGCTAATCACATATTGAATGAGTTGCACACTGTGCGGGAATGTCCACTCCAAATTAACCCTTAGGGAACCAAATCCCATGTTCCAAACACATACAGGGGAAGGACAGAAACCGCACAGTGTAAACAGCATACTCCATATAACAACTTGTAAAAACATAAATTACAAAACCAATATGGCCCAATACATTGCCATGGATTGGAGATCAAGAAGATTACATAAGTATTCTATTTTTAATTTTTGTGTTAATATATGCGCAAGAAAATGAAAACAATTATTCATAGTAATTCGATTCACATTGTTGGAGAAAGGACATCAGTTGATTGCATGCAAGGTGTGTAACACAGCGTGCAGGAACTCCACTTAAATTTCGCCCCTAGGAACCGTGATCCCGGCCTCCCAGGCTAATACAAGAAAGGGAAAGAAACCGCACGGTGTGAATAATACACTCCATATAGACGGTGAAAACATAATGGATATAAAGATGAATATAAAAATGAATATAAAGCATGAAATAATAAAACCAGAATGACCACATGACTCTCCGATGAATCGCATGTTGGAGGAATTACATATATTAAATGGCAGGTTATTCCTGCAATGATAACAATGGTCATTCTGATTTTGGTGACTGCTTCAATTACTGATATACGTACATTAGTTCTTTTTTCAGATTCAAACCATTTGGAACTCTGGTATTGAGTCTGAAATGGCTATATGTCATTAATACAGAAAGGCAGATATATGGGCATATTCAATGAAACAGAATATAGATACCTGTGCGTGGATGCACCTGTCACCCCTATTATGCATGCTTTGCCCAAAATCTATAAGGGTGTCCACCCCCCCCTTACTGAGCGCCTGGGTAGTTGGCTGGATAACATTCTCCAGCCACTAGTCAGGCGCACACCGGGTTTCCTAAAGGATACGACGGACGTCTTGCGAGCTATGTTCAGTTTCAAACGGGAAGTTAATTACAAATGGATAGCGTCAGACGTTATTGCACTGTATCCTTCTATCCCCCACGGGGTCGCCCTGCTGGCTATGGAGTATCATCTCCATAGGCATACGGGATTTAGTTCCAGCTATATAGATTATGCCTGTGAGGTCACTGCTTATCTACTGACCCACAATTATTTCATGTTCGATTGTGTGCACTACCTGCAGACCCGTGGAGTGTCAATGGGGGCCAAATTCTCGCCTTCATTGGCTAATCTGACTATGGCCTACTGGGAAGAGAAATTCATTTACAGTCTAGATAATCCTTTTGGGCCTGGACTGGTCTGGTACGGCAGATACATCGATGACCTGCTCATGGTTTGGGCGGGCGATGTGTCTGCCGTCCCGGACCTCCAGGTATATCTGAATGGTAACGATTACAACCTGCGCTTCACGTGTACTGTGGATGAGTCCCACATTAATTTCCTTGATTTGACACTCCACGGTAGTCCAGGGGAGGTGGTGCACACCAGAACTTACAGAAAAGATATAGCTAGTAATTTGATCCTGAATGCTAGGAGTCACCACCCTTTATATACCATCAGGGCGATTCCCGTGGGAGAATACATACGGGCTGCAAGAAATTGCAGTTCACCAGAGTTATTAGAAGAGGAATTCAGCAGGGTGGACAAAAGGCTGAAGGCCAGAAACTACCCTGACTGGATGATACAAAGAGGCAGAGGTATTGCACTACGCAAAGATAGACGGGAAATGCTTTTTGGAAAAGTGAAGGACGGCAATGAATCCAACACTTCTGCGGGGAGTGTGGGGGCACATGGAGACAGGGACCAGGACAACACCCCGACTTTATCTTTAACATACAGTAGGGAATTTAATAAAATCAGCTCCACCATTAAGCGATGCCTCCCCATCTTATATGACGATGAGATTCTATATAATGCTCTAAAATCAGGCTGTAGAATTGTCCCTAGGAGGGCTACCACGTTGTCCTGCTCACTGTCTCCATCCCTCTTCACTTCCAACAGAATGGGAGCCAACATTAAATCTAGCTGGCTTAGTTACAAGGGTTTCTCCAGATGTGGGGGCAACCCATGTAAAAGCTGCAACTATGTGACCACCTCACAGTCTTTTGACAAGTCCGACCATTCCTTCAGGTTTCCCATCCAAAGTTACATTAATTGTAACACTGAAGGGGTGGTCTATATCATACGGTGCACTGACTGTGATCTGATGTATGTCGGGAGCACGATTCGTAAATTTAAGAACCGACTCCTGGAGCATCTGAATTACATTCACAACCCGAATGCCTTGAACATCTCTAATGCAGCGAGACATTTTATACAAATGCATGCTCGCCAGGTCAAAACATTCAAAGCCTGTGCGATAGAGAGGGTCTTTGCACCCAGGAGGGGGGGGGGACCACCGTAAAAAACTTCGCCTACGAGAAGCCTTCTGGATTTTCAGACTCAATACCAGAGTTCCAAATGGTTTGAATCTGAAAAAAGAACTAATGTACGTATATCAGTAATTGAAGCAGTCACCAAAATCAGAATGACCATTGTTATCATTGCAGGAATAACCTGCCATTTAATATATGTAATTCCTCCAACATGCGATTCATCGGAGAGTCATGTGGTCATTCTGGTTTTATTATTTCATGCTTTATATTCATTTTTATATTCATCTTTATATCCATTATGTTTTCACCGTCTATATGGAGTGTATTATTCACACCGTGCGGTTTCTTTCCCTTTCTTGTATTAGCCTGGGAGGCCGGGATCACGGTTCCTAGGGGCGAAATTTAAGTGGAGTTCCTGCACGCTGTGTTACACACCTTGCATGCAATCAACTGATGTCCTTTCTCCAACAATGTGAATCGAATTACTATGAATAATTGTTTTCATTTTCTTGCGCATATATTAACACAAAAATTAAAAATAGAATACTTATGTAATCTTCTTGATCTCCAATCCATGGCAATGTATTGGGCCATATTGGTTTTGTAATTTATGTTTTTACAAGTTGTTATATGGAGTATGCTGTTCACACTGTGGGGTTTCTGTCCTTCCCCTGTATGTGTTTGGAACATAGGATTTGGTTCCATAAGGGTTAATTTGGAGTGGACATTCCCGCACAGTGTGCAACTCATTCAATATGTGATTAGCAGGTTGTAAGAAGGGTGTGATGCGTAGTGGGACAACCAATGGGGTTGGTGCCCTGTCTCTCAGAATTTGGAGGGTTGGACACTATACTCCTTTAAATTGTGGGGTCTCACTATGAAGCACCGTTACGACTAAGGATCTAGTACCCGAAACGCGTCAACGTTTTGTATTCCGTGTACCAAGTGGCTGTATCTGCTGTCTGTATGACTAATAAAGAAGAAGCTTTTATGAGGATCTCTATGGTTTCCGAGACCATTCCTTTCTAAGTTACTTGCAGTTTGCAGCGGGGACACACCCCTATGGTCTCTGGAGTCAGGATTATTCTATGACCAGGAAGGTGAGCTGGATAAAGTTTTCTTGTATTCTAACAAATATGAGACACTGACTAATCCCCATTTTTTAGACAGGACACGACAATCACCACCAAACCAAAGGCACAACCACCACACACCACCAAACCACAGATACAATCTAAGATACAGGGAAACCAACCAAGAATGGCATCAAGACCATTACAACCAGAAAACACTATACACACGGAACACATATCAGGACCATCCGAAACAAGATACCTACACACAACACCAACCCCACACACAAAACCAAAGAAGAAGACCATACGAAGAGGACAGGAGAAAAAAAGACAGAAGAAACTACAAAACCTAATTGATGAAGATGCTATCACTGTAGCAAATCTAAGCTCCGCCACACTTACACCAGCACAAATCAACTTACTCAATAAGGGATTAAAGTTTGCACCTACAGCCCAACTTAATAAATTCAATACCTTTATCAGAATTGAAACATTCATATGGAAACTATGCCTGAAAAAATACTTTTTAAAAAACCCAATATTGAAAAATGACAACCCACCCACTATGTACCAACACACACAAAACAAAAATCAAAAAAATACCCCAGACAAGAAATAGGACAAGAAATCTCCACCTTTAGAAAAAGTGTAGAAACAGATCTAAGAAAACTAAAAGAGAAAACAAAAAGGAGAAATAACCTCAATACACAGGAAATCCAAGCAATAAAACAACTCCAAAAGAAAGAAAATATCATTATTAGACCAGCTGATAAAGGGGGCGCCACAGTCATTCTAGACCTAGAACAATATGATAACGAATGCAAACAACAGCTCTCAGATACAACCACATATACAAAATTAACAAAAGACCCAATTAAAGAATTTAGCAACACACTAAAAGAATACGCCAAAAGAGGTTTAGACGAATGCCTCCTACAAGAACAAGAATATACATATATAACTACAACTCAGCAACGTTTACCCATCTTCTATTGTATTCCAAAGATACACAAAAATTTAACAAACCCCCCAGAGACCTATCATTTCCGGTATAGGATCCTTCACATCTAACCTGTCCCAATACATCGATAAATTATTACAACCAATTGTCAAACAAATCCCATCATATATCAAAGACACCACCCAAATTATCCAGATAGTTGAAAACTTACAATTCAAACCCCATTGGACCCTTGGAACTCTAGACATCAATTCATTGTACACAATAATAGACCATGACCAAGGGACTGACGCACTGAAGAAACAATTAGAACTTAACGGCCAACTAAAAGGAACCCAAATTCAATACATAGTGGAAGGAGTCAATTATATACTATCACACAACTACTTTGCATACGAATCAGACTATTAGCTCCAAACAAGAGGAACCGCCATGGGTACTAGGTTTGCCCCCAGCTACGCCAATCTTTTTATGGCTCAGTGGGAACACCAACACATCACACCCAGACTGGGGGAGGACCTAGTACTCTGGCCGAGATATATAGACAATATCATATTCATATGGAAAAAAACAGATAAGGATTTAGAGCTGTTCCTTGAAAAAATCAACCAAAACCCAAACAATCTAAAATTCACCTCCAACACCAGCAAGGAAAAAATCTATTTTCTAGATTTAACAATAAAAATTAAAACTAATCATTTAGAATGCTGTACATTTCAGAAAGAAGTATCTAAAAACAATTGCATATTATACTCGAGTTGCCATCTACCCAGATTGTTGCTCAACATTCCCACCGGACAGTTCAGACGTATAAAAATGAACTGCACCACAAACACAGAATTCGAAGAAGAAGCCCAACGGGTGAAGGAACAATTCTTAACTAAAAAAATACCCACCCCACCTATTAGACACATCTCTATCCAAAGTGAGAAGTATGGTGAGGAAAGAATTATTCGAACCACCACCCAAAGAAACAAGAAAAGAGAAACAATCGGATGACTTAATAAGAATAATCCTCCCATATAACGCCCAACCAAAAAAAGTGGAAACAATTATCAAAAACCACTGGCATTACATCCTTAAAGACAAAATAATCGGTCCCCTCCTAACAAGCACACCACAGATCATCTCTACTAAAGCCCCCAATCTAGCACTAAAAGTGGCACCAACAGTAAGAAATCATAAAAAAACACAAAATAAAGTTACCCCACATAATTGGTTCAATCTAAAAGGTTTTTTACAGATGTGGACGATGCTGTAACTGCAAAAACACCAAATTCCCCCCAAAAAACACAGAAATTTCATCAAGAACAAATAAATTCTCCTACCAAATAAACAAATTCCTATCCTGTGACACATTCAACGTAATCTACATAATTGAATGCCCCTGCAATAAACAATAGGAAGAACCAAAAGATCTCTAAAAAGAAGAATATCAGAAAATAGGAACAACATCAAAAATGCATATGAAAAACACTCCCTATCAAACCATTACAAAATATACCACAATAAGGATACTAACCAAATGACATTTGCTGCCTTTGAAAAAGTGGAAATTAGTTGGAGAGGGGGTGACCACTTATCAAAAATGTCCAGACAAGAATCCAGGAGAATCAATGACTTTGAAACAATAATACCAGACTGTCTAAATGTAGAACTCGAATTATTCGGGTTCCTATGATCTAAATCCCAATGGTTCTGGCGCTTGCCCCCCGTTGATGGACAGACGAGGTCCGGCTGTTTTACCAGCACCTCGTCCGTCCCTTGATAGGGGTCTCCCACCCACACCCCTTTCACAATAAAGACAAACACTATCAAAATAAAGACAAACACTACAACCCATCATTACACAGTGAACCACATGCACAATCAGATACAAATAAGATAACTAGCTCTACTACCCACTATAACTATCAAAATTTTAATTTCTATATAACCTAGAAACAAAATAAAACATCGGATCCAACCATGGAGCTAAATAACACAAGTAGACAAAAGAAACGCACATATACCCAAAAAACGCACTGAAAACGCACCTGCGTTTTATATGCCATAGACAACACAACAGTGAATCTGAAAGATTCCTTAACCCTCTTTTTTGCTAAAAGCATCCACAACAGATATATAACAATTCCTGGGACAAAAACACTACGCTCTAAAACAAAAGAAGAACAAGTACAGCTCAGAACATCTACCAAAAGGACCCAAAATAAACAAATAGAATAGTCCAATCCGACTTAAAACAACATCATAATAGATAGGCAAAACGATACTAGGAAGGAAAAACCGCATTAACTTTAAACAAACCCATATTAAACGCACAAATGCATTACAAATGACAACGCAACATAAAGAGCATAATTCCAGTTAGCAATATCCAGGCCGGGTTTTTGGTGGGACAATAAAACAATAGGTATAAAAGAGGGCAGTCCTAATGAATCCAACATGGCCACTGAGGAAGAGGTTGGAACACCTCGAAACGCATCTGGCTACCTGGCATCATCCGTGAAACTACCCACCAATACCCACGCCTTCGCTAAAGAACCTTGGAATATTACCGCAACAACAGAAGAAATCCTATGCGACCAAACACACCATACGAATAAAAGAGGCATCAGTTGATCGGCAACCTAGCTACCACATGCTAGATCACGTGAGACGTCGATCCATCCACAAAGAGCGCGCAACATACAGCGTGAGGAAGCAAGTAACTGGAGGACTACACCGGCTGCCGCCTCACTCACACATAACTAAGTTTGGACCGCGGGGTGAGTACAAAATAATTGCCGTGTGGGACGCCACTGACAATAAGTAAACACTAAAATTTGGACACTGTACCATAACCCCTCTGCTGGCATAAAACACTGCTGTATTAATGAGCGCCACAGTACCTAATATTACTAAGTGACATTGGACCAACTCACCACCTTTTTTGGACTACTATTTTCTATTATATATTTTATAATTTTCTATATATATATATATTATGTTTTTGGACTAATACCATTATATGTCTCGGACATTTTCGGATCTTTTTCGGATTGTTACATTTATTTTTTATTAACTATACCTATACCTATCCTTACGTATTTTACCTTATACTATCACCACTACCCCCTTCACCACCATTCAAATTTTTTCCAGCACCACGCACAACCACTTTGCCCTTTTCCCCATGAACTAATATTTTTAAACCAACTGTAGTTCGGATACTTACCGTCACCAACCACGCTGTATCCCCCTAATCCACGTTTTTAAAATTAGGAATACAACCATCTTAATAACCTTTTTTAATAATTTTTTTTATAATAGTATAACAAAATTAAATAACCTTTGTAATAATCAACTATAAATAAATAAATATCCTAAAAACCAGATATAGAGTGCCTGCCTATTTTATACTTTTAACAACAAAACAAACCTCAATATTTATTACTTTGATTCTGCAGTTTGCAGAAACACCCCATATGTGGTTGTATACCGCTGTTTGCGCACAGAAAGCAAGGAGCGCCATATGGTTTTTGGAGGGTAGATTTTGCAGGAATGTTCTTTGGGCACTATGTTGCATTTGAAGAGACCCTGAGGTATCCCCACAGTGAAAACCCCAGAAAAGTGACCACATTTTGTAAACTACACCACCCAACGAATTTTTTTAGGGGTCTAGCAGGTGTTCCATAAAACTTTTGATACTTGGGTGTGAAAATGAAAAATTAATTTTTTTTTTACAAGAAAATGGTACTTTAGGGCCAAACTTTCTTTTTCACAAAAGATAACAGAAGAAAATTCCCCCCACAATTTGCTACCCACTTTCTCCTGAATACAGTAACACCCCAATTGTGGTCGTAAACTGTTATTTGGGGATACAAAATATTAGAGATGGGACGGGGGATTCGTCGAATCCACGAATCCATCGAATCTTGCTGGATTCGTAGGATTCCTGGACTCGAATCCCGATGTAATTTACCGGATACGAATCCGACGAATCCCGGTGGTGCCCAGACTGGTGGTGGCGACGGCAGGGCACTCTTGAAGATGAGCGCTTCGCTGCTGCGACAGGGGAGGGAGAGGCGTTTCCTTTCCCTGTTCCTCTGATAGGCTGCCGGCACAAGGCCCGCAGCCTATCAGAGGCCAGTGCAGGCGGCGCAATGATGTCATAGCGCCGCCTGAGCCGTACAGCGTGGGACACAGGCCAGAAGAGGCCTGCATCGCAGCGGAGGTAAGTAAAAGTGTTTTTTTTTTAATCTGTTACTGGCACATTGGCGAGGGGGAGAGGTGAGAGGCACTATGATACTACTGGCACATTGGGGGGGGGAGGCACTATGATACTGGCACATTATGGGGGGAGATGGCACTATGATACTACTGGCACATTGGGGGGGAGGCACTATGACACTGGCACATTATGGGGGGAGATGGCACTGATACTACTGGCACATTGGGGGGGAGGCACTATGATACTGGCACATTATGGGGGGAGATGGCACTATGATACTGGCACATTATCGGGGGAGGTGGCACTATAATACTGGCACATTATGGGGGGAGATGGCACTATAATACTGGCACATTATGGGGGGAGATGGCACTATGATACTGGCACATTATGGGGGGAGGTGGCACTATAATACTGCCACAATATGGGGGGGATGGAACTATGATACTGGCACATTGGGGGGAGATGGCACTATGATACTGGCACATTATGGGGGGAGATGGCACTATGATACTGGCACATTATGGGGGGAGGTGGCACTATAATATTGGCACATTATGGGGGGAAATGGCACTATGATACTGGCATATTGGGGGAGATGGCACTATGATACTGGCACATTGGGGGGGAGATGGCACTATGATACTGGCACATTATGGGGGGAGATGGCACTATAATACTGGCACATTGGTGGGGAGATGGCACTATGATACTGGCACATTGGGGGGGAGATGGCACTATAATACTGGCACATTGGGGGGAGATGGCACTATGATACTGGCACATTATGGGGGGAGATGGCACTATAATACTGGCACATTGGGGGGGTGGCACTATGATACTGGCACATTGGGGGGAGATGGCACTATGATACTGGCACATTGGGGGGGAGATGGCACTATGATACTGGCACATGGGGGGGAGGAGAGAGGCACTCCGCACTTGATACTGGCACATGGGGGGAGGAGAGAGGCATTTGATACTGGCACATGATTAGGAGGGCATCTATGGGGACACTTACTGGCACATTATTGGGTGGCACTGTGGGGCCACTTCTTATTGGCACATTATTGGGGGGCACTATGGGGGCATCTACTGAGGCCACAAAGAAGGGATATTTTATATGGGGGCTCTGTGTGGTACTAGTATTATCAGGGGTATTATCTGTTTCTGCAGTATAGTATTGGGGAGCACAGCGGAACAGTATTGGGGGTGTTAGGATGATTTTTCCAGAAGATGGGAGGATGATGGAAAAGTAGTAAACTAAGATTTTTTTTTTGTCAAACTGCAGGGACGAAAAATGGCTGAAAAATGGTGGTCTGGTCTGAAGGTCTGAAAGGAGAATCTGAGGAAAGAGAACATCTACATCAAAGGAGACGTCACTGGATGTAAGAGGTATGTGGCGCTGTATTACCCTGTATGTTCTGTAGTGATAGGAGCAGGGGCGTAACGATCGCGGTCATATAGGGTGCGACCGTGACTGGGAGGTGGAGGTTCAGACAAACTGACGCTGTCTGACTTTGTTTCTTACACCATTCACACAATTATGTACAGGATTCGTAGGATTCGAGATTCGAAAGATTCAATATATTCGAGAACCTTTTCGGATTCGGATTTGAAAAAAATTGGATTCGTCCCACCTCTACAAAATATGACTAGTTTTTTTTTTTACGTTTTACACAATAAAAACATTTTTTGAAAAAGAATCATGTTTCTGTGTTGCCATTTTCTTAGAGCCATATTTTTTTCATTTTTCTGGCTATAGTCTTGTGTGAGGGCTTTTTTTTTGCGGGACAAGGTGACATTTTTATTGCTACCATTTTGGGGTACATACGACTTTTTGATTGATTAACATTGTTTTTTGGAGCAATGTTTATTTAATTTTTTTTATGGCGTTCACTTGATGGAGTAGATTATATGATATTATTATAGAGCTGGTCGTTGCGAATGCGGTGATACCAAATATGTCTATTTTTTTTTCTTCTATTTTAAATTTTTTTAAAATAACGGATTTGGGGGGAAAAATGTTTTTTAAATGTGAAACTTTTTTTTTTCAATACAATATTTTTTACATTTTTTATTTTACACTTTGTGTCCCCCATAAGGTCATGCAAGACCTCTGGGGGACATTTAACTTTTATTTTTTCTAACTATTGATTTCTCCTGTAACTGGGGCTGACATAGTAGCCCCAGTTACAGGGGAAATACACCGCCCAGAGAGGCTGTGCAGCAGTATACTATGCTGTGCAGCCTCAGTGCAGGGCTGATCGAGGTCTGTGGAAGACCCGACAGCTCCTGCACTCCCCTGGCCCCGGCGGTCACATGACCACCGGGCCGAGACAGGAAGCCTCATAGCGTTGGGCGCTGTGTATACAGTGATCTATAAGGCAGGGACATACAGGAATGGTCCCTGCCTTCTCTCTGGGGTGTCCTGCTGTCAGTGCACAATTAGCGTGCAGCTGCCATCTCTGAAAGGACGTTCCAGAACATCAATTCTGAGATAAACCAACCACCCAAGGACGTTTATAGTCAATGGGCGGTCGGGAAGTGGTTAAACTAGGGACTGGGGGGAGGGTAATTACATTATAGGAGGGGAAGATAGAGACCTGGGGCAAGGTAATGGAAGTGTGGGAGGAGTGGAAGGAGGGACTAGAACAGTTCATAAGGAAAGGTGTAGGATAACAAAAGTATACATAAACCTCTCAATTGTATGTACACTAATGCCAGAAGCCTGACTAATAAAACTGATGAATTGGAATTAGCGATGTGTGAGGAGGACTATGACATAGTGGGAATAACTGAGACATGGCTGTATGATAGCTATGACTGTGCAGTTCACGTATAGGGTTACAGTCTGTTTAGAAAAGATCGTCAAAACCCGAGGGGGGGAGGGGTTTGTCTTTATGTAACGTCCTATCTAAAGCCCACGTTTCGGGAAGATATAAGTGAGGGACATGAACATGTGGAGTCACTGTGGGTAGAAATAGATGGAGGCAAAAATGATAATAAAATACTCCCAATATGAGAAACAGTCACTATGTGATGGCACTGCTGACGCACCTTTCAAATAATCAACATATGGAGCCTTTCGCTGTATGTGGTGCTCTGCCTACTGACAAAAATAACCATCACACATATATATGAAGATTCAGAATAGAAGGCGGCACTCACCAGCGTCTTCAAATCACTTCAGCATTTATTCATATCCAAGCGGTACAGGGGATGAGGGCGGACAAACTTACATGAAACACAGGCTCAGATGAGCGGCCACGGCTGTTTCGTGGTTCCACCTTTCCTCAGGCCATTACTTCATGACGCATTGCGTCTTCTTTCTTTTAAGCCCAACCTCCAGGGGCGTCATGGAAACCAAAGACGCGTCCTGGGGGTGACGACATACACATTACATCTAAAAACAACTAAGACCTATCTGCAATACATAATCCATTAATCTCCTATGAACACACCTAAATAATTTTTATCATTCAGGCCTAACGGGCCCATGGCTCCTGATCGCATTATTCGCCTGGCCTCTTTTTGGAACAGAATATGATGCCTATCTCCTCCTTGTGGGGGACAGGGGACAAGTTCAATCCCTTAGAAATTAAGAACCCTCCGGTCGCCTCCCTCGGGTTGCTGTTCCCTTACATGTTCTATCAATCGGGGACATCCCATTCCGGAGCTGACAGAGTTAACATGCTCTCTAAATCTCTCATAAATGCACCTAATAGTTTTCCCTATATAAAAGCGGCCACAAAGGCACATTATCAGGTACAACGCATATTTACTCTTGCATGTGATCAAGCTATCAACTTTATGTTGCACTCCCACAAAACTTAAGTACTTGTGCTGGGGGTTATACTTGCAAAAGGAACATCCCTCACATCTCTGGTTACCCACAGGTGCTATGTCTTACAACCAAAGCCTTGATTTTTCTTCTACAAAACGACTCCTCACCACCCTATCCTTAATTGTGTGGCTCTTTCTAATCGTCACTAAAGGTCTCCTATTTATCAGATCACTCAGATTATTATCTTTTTTAAGAATCTCCCAATTGGCACGAATCACCTTACGAATGGTATTGGCCATATGACTATATTTGAAGAAAAAGTTAAAACACCCCTTTATCCTTACTTTCCTCTCTATTCTTTCTAGTTCCTTTCGATAGTAAATCCTCCTGAGAGAAACCTGAAGCTTTTTTCATGGCTTCATTCAAGATTTTTTCTGGGTACTCCCTCCTAAGTAGACATTCTTTTAACTCCAGGGCCTGGGACATATATCCTTCCTCTGTGTCATTAATTCTTTTTAATCTTATGAATTGTCCATATGGGACTGCTTTGTTTACGCTTTCTGGATGGAAGCTGTTGTAAAGTAGCAGGGAATCAGTCGTGGTGGGCTTCCTATATCCTGCCGTGACCAATCTGTCGCCAACCACCCCAACAGCTACGTCCAGAAACTCCACGGTGAGCCCACCATATTTACAAGTAAATCTCATATTTATATAATTGGTCTCATTTAGGTATCTCACGAACTCCTGGCATTGTGTTTCTGTACCTGACCATATTATAAAGAAATCATCAATATATCGTAGAAAGATCTAAATGTATGGTAAAAATAAGATATTTGTTGAATAAATATATTTGCCTTGAAATCTTGCTAAGTAGATGTTTACAAAGGTGCATGATACCAGTGTAACCATACCGTACCATGTTTCTGTCTATTGATTCCCAAATCTAAATGTATTACTTGACAAAATCAAGCCCAAGGATTCTCTAATAAATTCCCTATATCTAGTACTTTTATCCGTGCCCTCTAATACTTCCTTACCGCTCCTATCCCCGCTCCGTGCAGGATCCGGGTGTACAAACTCTCCACATCCAATGACATTAAACTGAAGCCCTCCTGATATAACCTTTTTTGCGGATGCAAACAAAGGGGGACATAGTGTCATTACCCCAAGTCATTTGCATGTGCAAGTATTATAGCATGTTTATGTTACTTACCTGGTAACAGATGCGAATGGCGCAGTCTGACATCCTATGAAAGGTCAAGCTTCATCTTGATTGGAGGAAGGAATAACAGACGGTCTCGAGGATACCTATAAAAGAAAAGGTTTGTCAGTTGCTGCGCACTCACGAAAGTGGCAGCAAAGAATCCAGACCTACACCTTCAGTGAAGAATGGAAGAATTGCTAAAACAATTAATTACAAAAGCCGAAACTGACAGAGGGGAAACGTGGCTTAGAAGATTCCTCCAGGTAGATTTTGCAGAAGATATCAATCCTCTATCCATTTATCCAGTCTGTGCCGCCTCTTCATCTATTAGCGCGGAGCCGGCATCTAGAGATGACGTCACTGCAGCGCACACTCTCAACGGGGCTCTGTCTCTTCCTCCTCCCGCAAAAAGGACCAGAAAAGAAAAAACAAGTTATTCCCCTCCAGATTTACCTGTGAAATGCAGAAATACTAATTTTGCTGCGCCACATAGCTTGAGAAGCAGGGATAAGAAACTTCATCTTCTACAACAGCCAGGAAATCAGCAACTGCCAACCGAGTCTCTGCACCTATCAATACACAGGATGGTGAGAATTACATCACACCAACACAAATTATTGATTGTGGTTTACAGGACAATAATCTAACACCAAAGAATGATTCCTTTAATGCTGACACATTTAGTACTGATAAGGTTCAGTTATTTAAAGATTTCATTTCTTTTATTTCTCATAATGAGAATACTCTAAATGCAAATTCAGTCTGGTTTTCACCAGTGATTCAGTATTGGATTGTCCCATTGTAAATGAGAACAAATCCGACAAAATTTGTACTACTGGTAAGTTAGGCTTTCAAAATGACCAATGTTTAATCCCTTCTTTAGTCAGGATCTGGGATAAAACAAACATCCTTAAAAGAAACTATGTCCTGTCAGATATCTCCGTTAGGCTTCCATTTATCTCTGCAAACAAAAGAAAAAATATGGAATAGAGAATACATTGATATTTTTTCTCTTCTTCCTTCTTCAAAAGAAATATTAAAACTAGACAAAAAAGAAAGAAAAAGAAACCAAAATAAATCCTTTTTAAAGGGGTTACAAGCATTTTGCATTTATGCAGCAGTTATGGGAGAAAAACATCCGTTACATTGTAGCGGATAATTTCACCATTTAGACAGTATTTTAGAAGCTTATAGAAATTTTCGTGGATCAGCTTGGAATACTTATGATGAATCATACCGACAAAAATTAGCTGTTTATTTGGAACTAAATTGGGGGTCTAATGATGTGGGCCTTTGGATCAACCTCACCTTCAATGAGTCAATTTGCAGAAGGCAGACTAACTGTAGATACAAACACGAGTGCACTTTTTGCACAGGGATCCACCCAGCGTCTAAATGTTTTAAAAAACTTGATCAGCATTACTCAAACAATAAAGAACTCAATAGAGGAGGTAACTCCAATGATCCTGCCAAGACTCATCCATTATTTAAAAATCTACCCAGACAAAGTAAAAGCTCAAACAATAATTGAAGGTTTCTCTCACGGTTTTTATGTACCTACTTTTTCTGGGTCAGGATGTTCTTTGGTAAAAAATTCTAAATCTCTGAATATCAACAGAAATGTGGTTTTAGAAAAAAATAAACAAAGAAATTTCAGAGAATAGAGTGGCTGGCCCATTTTCTCTCCCCCCTTTTAAAAATTTCAGATTATCTCCGTTAGGTTTAGTCCCAAAAAAGGAGGAAAATAGCTACCGACTTTATAATTTATCCTACCCAAAAGATAGTTCTTTGAATGATTTAATAGATAAAGGTTCTGCCACGGTACATTATTCTTCTTTTGACCAAGCTATAATTTTACTTCTGAAAGCAGGAAGAAGTGCGCTTATGTCTAAAACTGACATTAAATCAGCCTTTAGGCTATTTCCTATTAACCCAGCTGGTTATAAATCCCTCGGCTTTCAATTTGAAGGAAAATTTTATTATGAGCACTACCAATGGGTTTTTCATTATCCTGCTACTATTTCGAAACTTTTTCAACTTTCTTGCATTGAATGGTAGAAAAGCATACTAACGGAGGCTATATAATACATTACCTAGATGATTTTCTATTCATTGGTAAGGATAAATCAGAAGATTGTATTAATTTACTCAATACATTAAAATAAATATCTGAATATTTTAATATTCCTCTAGCCGAGGAAAAAACTGTTTACCCTACAAGAAATATAACATTTTTAGGTCTAAATATTGATATAGAAAAAATTCAGTTCAGAATCCCAGAGGAAAAAATTATTTCTTCTAGGATTTTATTACATAATTTATTAAAGTCTAATAAAACTACACAAAAATGTCTACAATCCGCCTTGGGATCTCTAAATTTTATATCTAGAGTGATCCCAATGGGTAGAATATTTTCAAAACGAATATACTCTGCCACGGCAGAAAAGAAACATCGATATGACCATATCCGTTTAACTAAGCAATTAAAAGATGATATGCGAATATGGCTATGTTTCTTAGAAGAATTTAACGGTAGATCCATGTGGCAGCAGGAATTTATTGATTCTGAATCACTGCAGTTATTTACAGACTCCGCTGCATCAGTCTTTTATGGTGCAATTTTTAGCAACCAATGCTCTGAGGAGAAATGGCCTAATGCTTGGTTAAAGGAACTAATTATAAAAAACATAAATTTTTTAGAACTTTTTCCAGTGCTGGTATCTTTAATATTTTGGCAAAGTAACTTCAGAAACAAGCGCATCTTATTGTTATCCGGGTGTAGTTTTCGCAAAAAAAATTATTTATCTGCAAAATCTGAATTAGTAATTAATGTGTTAAAACAAATTGTCTTAATTTGTTTAAAAAATAATATTTGAATTAAAGCTAAATATTTAGAGGGAAGATCAAATATAATTGCTGACTCTTTATCTCGCCAGAATTTTTCACTATTCAGACAACTAGTACCAGATGCGGAGAAAAGAGGAATACCATGCCCACAAAATCTATGGAAATTGATTTGAAATTCATCAACGGACTAATTAGAAACTCATTAGCCCCTTTAACATGGGCTGCTTATGCAGCCGCATGGAATATGTGGAGTAATTTCTGTTCGGCCTATAATTTCAAGGAGAGGGACGATAATTTAAATCCAGTTATACTTTTTATTGAAAATCTTTTTAAAATTGGAAAAAAGGAAGTCTATATTCAAAAAATCATATCCAGTATCTAATTTTTCCAAAAAAATCTTTAATATTCTTCCTTTTACGGCCAATTTTCTGATAAAACAAATTATCAAAGGATCTAAAATAATTAATCCTGATAAAATTAGAACAAGACCAGTATCTTTAAAAATGTTGCAAAAATTTGTTGAATACTTACCGACCATTTTTTCTTCATCATATGAGACATCCCTATTTAAAGCGGCCTTTCTGCTTTCCTTTTTTGGCGCGCTTCGTATCAGTGAAGTCACAGCTGCAAATAGATCATCAGAGGCACCTTTACTAATTAATGACATTCTTATTTATCCAAAAAGAATTAGTATTTTCCTAAAAAGATCTAAAACCGATCAACAAGGCAGAGGTATATGGTTTAGTCCGAACGAATTTAAATCTTCCACCCTTTGTCCTGTTCAGGCATTAAAAGATTGGCTATTTATTAGGTCTAAATGCATAAGGAAAAAATGTCATCCCATTCATTTCCTATAGGAGCTGCTACCCTTGCTTACAAACTTGGACTTAAAGAGAATATCATAAAAAAGATTGGTAGATGGAACTCTTATAGATACAGGTTATACATTAGACCTGATTTTTTTGTTTTAATCTCTTTTCAGAACTAAAGATTATATGGATAATAGGGTTTGAAATCATTACTTCAGCCAGTAATCGATCTACGATGAAATTCAAATCTGATAATTTAGGTTTTGGTAGTAATGTTATTATATTTTGGAAAGGTATTTTAGACCTTCATCTAAAAAACATTTATTCTAATTGTTTATCTGCATCTAAACTTTGTCCTGTACCTAATTTGGTAATTTTACATGTTGGTTCCAATGATTTGGGCAGAATTAGTACACATTTATTCATAAACGAATTAGAAAATACTTTATAAAAAATTCAAATACTCTTCCCACAATCCAAGTTAGAATTTTCTGAAATTTTACCCAAATGGGATTGGAACTCAAAAAGCCTGAGCCTTATGGAAAAAAAATTGAATTCGTATTAATAAAAACATGGAAAAATTCATGGTATCGAATAATGCATTGTCTTGCAGACATTTGGAGTTAGAAGGTTTTATATTAGGTCTATATGATAAATCAAAACAAACATTATCAGATATAGGTTTGGACATCTTCAACGTAGGATTACAGAACTTGATTGAAAAAGGATGCGGTGTTGGTTAGCCTTCGCTATATGGCGGTTGGGGGTAATAGTCACTCTCTGAGTGGAATAAGTGGATATTATTAATTAATTGGTTTGGTATAAAGTTAGTAGTATTGGAAAATGGTTTTACTGTTGTAAATTTAAACATTAAAGCACCGTGGCCACTTATGTCCATTAATAAAATAATTAATAATTTAAGAGTTGATTATTTATTAGTTTGGCTTAAGTGAGGTTTTAAATTTGGAATATATGACACCATGCCACTAAAAGGACTTCAGTGCTTGGAGGAAATCGTTTGTGTTCTGTAGATATGATGTTACACTTTTCAACAACGGCCTCAGGAGCCAATCAATTTACTTTGATAGAGGTTCCGTCACTGAGCCAATCCCTGACACAATAGGGCAGCCTGGGGGTTGGCTCAGTGACTTATGTATTTTGGGTAAAAAATACCACGATGGTTTTGAAGGGAACAATGGTATAATTTTTTCTGCTGTCTTTTAGGTATCAAATCCATTCCCACATATTTATTAAGTAGACTCCTTAACCGGGCTTGAATCCTCACCGTGGGATCAGTTGATAATTTCTCATACACATCTGCATCCTCCAACTGTCTTCAGGACTCTGTTATATAATATTCTCTAGGCATCCGGACCACATTGCCTCCCTTGTCTACTGTTTTCACTATTATGTCCTTATGGGACTGAAGCCATTTTAAGGCTTTACTTTCCCCTTCACTGATATTATTCTGAGTAATGGGGTAAATAATTGATTTCATCTCTTTAATTACTTAATGATAATAAATATCAATGCTACTACCAGCGGGCAAGGAGGGGGGACAAAAGGTGGACCTGACACCACCTGTAAACTCTCCCTTAGGTACAATATCTATCTCCATTCGATTAATGTTCATATCAGCCAGGAATTCAAGACAAGATACCTCAAGCTCATCATACTTTGTGGATATACTAAATCCCAACGGGATGTAAGGGAACAGCATGGAGGCGACCGGAGGGTTCTTAATTTCTAAGGGATTGAACTTGTCCTCTGTCCCTCACAAGGAGGAGATAGTCCTCGTATTCTGTTACACAAAGAGGCCAGGTGAATAATGCGCTCAGGAGCCATGGGCTCGTTAGGCCTGAATGATAAAAATGATTTTGGTGTGTTCATAGGAGACTAGTGGATTATGTATTGCAGATAGGTCTTAGTTGTTTTTAGATGTAATGTGTATGTGTTCACCCCCAGGATGCATCTTTGGTTTCCATGATTGGGGAGGTTGGGCTTGAAAGAAAGGAGACGCAATGCATCATGACATAGTGGCCTGAGGAATTGCGCCACTCATCTGAGCCTGTGTTTCATGTAAGTTTGTCCACCCTTATTCCCTGTACCGCCTGGATATGAAAAAATGCTAAAGTGATTTGAAGATGCTGGTGAGTGCCGCCTTCTATTCTAAATCTTCATATATATGAATAATAAAATACTAATAGGAGTTTATTATAAGCCACCGAATATACCCACAGTCCACAGAAAATCTACTACTAAATGAGATAGATGAGGCAGCAAATCAGATATAGATATAGACTGGGAACCTGAAACCTGTAGATCTCATAAGGAAACAGGTTCCTGGCAATAACCAAAGACAATTACCTTTCCCAACTGGTTCAGGATCCAAGTAGAGGGACGGCCATACTGGACTTTTTACTAACCAATAAACCTGACAGAACAACTGATGTGCAGGTTGGGGGTCACCTGGGAAATAGTGACCATAAAATAATAACCTTCCAATTGTCATTACAAAGAGTGTTTCTTTAGGGAGGCACAAAAATACCAATCTTCAAAAAAGAGAAAAACAATGTGGATAAATAGAAATGTAAAGAAAGCAATAAATGACAAAAATAAAGTATTTAAATCATTAAAACAGGAGGGTAGCAAGGAAGCATTGAAAAACTATAAGGAAAAAAATAGAATATGTAAATGATAAATAAAAGCAGCCAAGCTAGAGACAAAGAGATTTATTGCCAAAGAGAGTAAAATTAACCCTAAAATGTTCTTCAATTATATAAATGGTAAAAATAATCAATCTGAAGGTAAAGCTATCAGATTAAATGCAGAATGTAAAAGTAAATTCCCTATTAAAAGTAACCTGTCTGACCCAGGAAGAAGTACAGCGGCGTAAATAGACAAATCGCCATGACCAGGTGGCATACACTCCTGTATCCTAAGAGAATTAAGTAAGATCATAGCCAGACCCTTATTTCTCATATTTAAGGACTTCATATTGACAGGGAGTGTTCTACAGTATTGGCTCTTAGCAAATGTGGTGCCAATATTCAAAAAGGGTCCAAAAACAGAGCCTGTAAACTATAAGCCGGTAAGTTAAACATCTGTTGTGGGTAAACTGTTTGAATGCTTTGTAAGAGATGCTATCTTGGAGTACCTCAATAAAAAATAAGCAAATAACGCCATATCAGCATGGCTTCATGATCATAATCAGTTTCTATGAAGCGGTAAGTGCTAGACTTGACCGTGGTGAATCAATGGATGTAATATATCTTGCTTCTCCAAAGCATTTGATACGGTACCACATAAAAGGTTACTATATAAAATAAGAATGCTTGGACTGGGAGAAAATGTCTGTATGTGGGTAAGTAACTGGCTCAATGATATAAAACAGAGGGTGGTTATTAATGGTACACACTCAGATTGGGTCACTGTCACTAGTGGAGTACCTCAGGGGTCAGTATTGGGCCCTATTCTCTTCAATATATTTATCAACCACCTCAGCCCCCCTAGCTTAAACCCCCTTAATGACCAGACCACTTTTTACAATTCTGCACTACACTACTTTCACGGTTTATTGCTCGGTCATACAACTTACCACCCAAATGAATTTTACCTCCTTTTCTTCTCACTAATAAAGCTTTCATTTGGTGGTATTTCATTGCTGCTGACATTTTTACTTTTTTTGTTATTAATCGAAATTTACCGAAATTTTTGCAAAAAAATGACATTTTTCACTTTCAGTTGTAAAATATTTTTAAAAAATACATTTCTATATAAATTTTTCTCTAAATTTATTGTTCTACATGTCTTTGATAAAAAAAAATGCAATAAGTGTATATTTATTGGTTTGGGTAAAAGTTATAGCGTTTACAAACTATGGTACAAAAATGTGAATTTCCGCATTTTGAAGCAGCTCTGACTTTCTGAGCACCTGTCATGTTTCCTGAGGTTCTACAATGCCCAGACAGTAGAAAACCCCCACAAATGACCCCATTTCGGAAAGTAGACACCCTAAGGTATTCGCTGATGGGCATAGTGAGTTCATAGAACTTTTTATTTTTTGTCACAAGTTAGTGGAAAATGATGATTTTTTTTTTTTTCTTACAAAGTCTCATATTCCACTAACTTGTGACAAAAAATAAAAACTTCCATGAAATCACTATGCCCATCACGAAATACCTTGGGGTGTCTTCTTTCCAAAATGGGGTCACTTGTGGGGTAGTTATACTGCCCTGGCATTTTAGGGGGCCCTAATGTGTGAGAAGTAGTTTGAAATTCAAATGTGTAAAAGATGTCCTGTGAAATCCTAAAGGTGCTCTTTAGAATGTGGGCCCCTTTGCGCACCTAGGCTGCAAAAAAGTGTCACACATGTGGTATCGCCGTACTCAGGAGAAGTAGGGCAATGTGTTTTGGGGTGTCTTTTTACATATACCCATGCTGGGTGAGAGAAATATCTCTGTAAATGTCAACTTTTCCCATTTTTTTATACAAAGTTGTCATTTTAGAGAGATATTTCTCTCACCCAGCATGGGTATATGTAAAAAGACACCACAAAACGCATTTCCCTACTTCTCCTGAGTACGGCGATACCACATGTGACAATTTTTTGCAGTCTAGGTGCGCAAAGGGGCCCAAATTCCTTTTAGGAGGGCATTTTTAGACATTTGGTATTTATACTGCCCTGGCATTTTAGGGGCCCTAAAGCGTGAGAAGTCTGGAATCCAAATGTCTAAAAAATTTTACGCATTTGAATTCCGTGAGGGGTATGGTGAGTTCATGTGAGATTTTATTTTTTGTCACAAGTTAGTGGAATATGAGACTTTGTAAGAAAAAACAAAAAACTAAAAAATCAATTTCCGCTAACTTGTAACAAAAAATAAAAAATCTTCTATGAACTCGCGATGCCCCTCAAAAGTGATCTTTATAGCGCCACAGCGATTTTACGGTGTTTTTGCAGTGATCAGAAAAAAAAAATTCTGTCACTGCGGTGGGGTGGACTGAACGCAAGTGTGCGCACAAGATCAGGCCTGATCGGGCGAACACTGCATTTTTTGTAGAGCCTATAGAACATGTCCTATTCTTGTCCGCAATTGCGGACAAGAAGAGGCATTTTCTATATAGTTCTGGCAATGTGCGGATCCGCAAAATGCGGAAAGCACATTGCCGGTGTCCGTGTTTTGCGGATCCGCGGATCCGCTTAAACATATACGGACTTCTGAATGGAGCCTTACAGGGGGGTGATCAATGACAGGGGGGTGATCAGGGAGTCTCTATGGGGTGATCACCCCCCTGTAAGGCTCCATTCAGACGTCCGTATATGTTTAAGCGGATCCGCGGATCCGCGGATCCGCAAAACACGGACACCGGCAATGTGCTTTCCGCATTTTGCGGATCCGCACATTGCCAGAACTATGTGGGTCCGCGGATCCGCAAAACACATACTGACGTCTGAATGGAGCCTTACAGGGGGATGATCAATGACAGGGGGTGATCAGGGAGTCTATATGGGGTGATCACCCCCCTGTAAGGCTCCATTCAGACGTCCGTATGTGTTTTGCGGATCCGGGGATCCGCAAAACACATACTGATGTCTGAATGGAGCCTTACAGGGGGGTGATCAATGACAGGGGGGTGATCAGGGAGTCTAATATGGGGTGATCACCCCCCTGTCATTGATCACCCCCCTGTAAGACTCCATTCAGACGTCCGTATGTGTTTTGCGGATCCGCGGATCCATGGATCCGTTGATCCGTGGGTCCGCGGATCCGCAAAACACATACTGACATCTAAATGGAGCCTTACAGGGGGGTGATCAATGACAGGGGGGTGATCAGGGAGTCTATATGGGGTGATCAGGGGTTAATAAGGGGTTAATAAGTGACAGGGGGGGGTGTAGTGTAGTGGTGATTGGTGCTACTTACAGAGCTGCCTGTGTCCTCTGGTGGTCGATCCAAGCAAAAGGGACCACCAGAGGACCAGGTAGCAGGTATATTAGACGCTGTTATCAAAACAGCGTCTAATATACCTTTAAGGGGTTAAAAAAATCGCATCTACAGCCTGCCAGCGAACGATCGCCACTGGCAGGCTGCAGATCCACTCGTTTACCTTCGGTTCCTGTGAATGCGCGCTCCTGTGTGCGCGCGTTCACAGGAAATCTCGCCTCTCGCGAGATGACGCGCCGGCGCGTCCTGGAGGAATGAATCGACCGCCTCCGGAACGCAATCCTGCGTTAGGCGGTCCGGAGGCGGTTAATAACCTTGTGGGAGGCTTGCACAGTAAAATATCATTTTTTGTAGATTAAACTAAACTGTATAAAGTAATTAACATGGAAGAGGAAAGTATACTGCTACAAATGGATCTGGATAGATTGGAGGCTTAGATGGAAAAGTGGCAGATGAAGTTTAAAGAGGACCTTTAACTAGAATAAAAAATGTAAACTAAGCATACAGACATTGAGAGCGGCGCCCAGGGATCTCTCTGCACTTACTATTATCCCTGGGCGCCGCTCCGTTCTCCCGGTATAGGCTCCGGTAGCTTCATATGTTCGGTTCAACTGGGTGGAGCCTGCCGGCGTCTCCTTCTCCCAGGCTGTAGCGCTGGCCAATCGCAGTGCTCAGCTCATAGTCTGAGAGTTTTTTTTTTCTCTCAGGCTATGAGCTGAGCGCTGCGATTGGCCAGCGCTACAGCCTGGGAGAAGGAGACGCCGGCAGGCTCCACCCAGTTGAACCGAACATATGAAGCTACTGGAGCCTATACCGGGAGAACGGAGTGGCGCCCAGGGATAATAGTAAGTGCAGGGAGATCCCTGAGCGCCGCTCTCCATGTCTGTATGCTTAGTTTACATTTTTTATTCTAGTGAAAGGTCCTCTTTAACACTGACAAATGTAAGGTTATGCACATGGGAAGGAATAATGCAAGTCACCCGTACATACTAAATTGTAAAACACTGGGTAACACTGACATGGAAAAGGACTTAGGAATTTTAGTGAACAGCAAACTAAGCTGAAGAAACAAATGTCAGTTAGCTGCTGCCAAGGCCAATAGGATCATGGGGTGCATCAAAAGGGGCATAGATGCCCGTGATGAGAACATAGTCCTGCCACTTTTCAAATCACTAGTCAGATTACACATAAAATACTGTGTACAGTTCTGGGCTCCTGTGAGCAAGACATACATAGCAGAGCTGGAGAGGGTTCAGAGAAGGGCAACTAATGTAATAACTGGAATGGGTGGACTACAGCACCCAGAAAGATTATCAAAATTAGGCTACTTTCACACTTGCGTTGTTCTTTTCCGGCATAGAGTTCCGTCACAGGGGCTCTATACCGGAAAAGAACTGATCAGGCATATCCCCATGCATTCTGAATGGAGAGTAATCCGTTCAGTTTGCATCAGGATGTCTTCAGTTCAGTCGTTTTGACTGATCAGGCAAAAGAGAAAACCGCAGCATGCTACGGTTTTCTCTCCGGCGAAAAAAATGGAAGACTTGCCTGAACGCCGGATCCGGCATTTTTTCCCATAGGAATGAATTAGCGCCGGATCCGGCATTCAGAATACCGGAATGCCGGATCAGTCGTTCCGGCATGCACATGCGCAGATCGGTAAAAATGTGAAAAAATGTACAAGACGGATCCGTCGGTCCGCATGACAAGCGGAGAGACGGATCCGTCCTTGCAATGCATTTGTGAGACGGATCCGCACCCGGATCCGTCTCACAAATGCTTTCAGTCAGCGGCAGATCGGCGGATATGGCGGGCAGTTCCGACGACGGAACTGCCCGCCGGATCACACTACCGCAAGTGTGAAAGTAGCCTTAGGGTTATTCACTTTAGAAAAAAGACAATTAAGGGGAGATCTAATAACTATGTACAAATATATCAGGGATCAGTACAGAGATCTCTCTCATCATCTATTCATCCCCAGGACTGTGACGAGTGGACATCTTCTGCGTCTAAAGGAAAGAAGGTTTGTACACAAACATAGAAGAGGATTCTTTACGGTAAGAGCAGTGAGACTATAGAACTCTCTGCCTGAGGAGGTGATGATGGTGAGTTCACTAAAAGAGTTCAAGAGGGGCCTGGATGTATTTCTGGAGTGTAATAATATTACAGGCTATAGGTACTAGAGAGGGGTTATTGATCCAAGGAGTTATTCTGATTGCCTGATTGGAGTCAGGAATGAATATTTTCCCCTAAAGTGAGAAAATTGCCTTCTACCTCACAGTTTTTTTTTTTTTGCCTTCCTCCAGATTAACTTGCAGCATAACAGGCTGAACTGGATGGACAGGTGTATTTTTTCAGCCTTCTAAACTACTGTATGTTACTATGTTACCTACTGTTCTAATACAGGTAGAAGCGTCCACTGACCGTGTTGAACCTTTTTTGGTTGATGCTTTGTGGCCACTGGAATGCAGGTTCAGATCAGTTTAGTGTCTGCACCTCACCACCTCCAATGGGATACCATATCTTTAATAGATTTTTGAAGCAAGGAGCAAGAGAATGTGCCTGTCTGTCCAACCAATGTTCTGTGCTGGTTCCGAATCTCTTTAGCACCCCTGCTAAGCAGGATCCAGGCCAAGTTATTAGTGCAGCTGCAAGCAATCATGCTCAGAGACTTGGTTTCCTCCTTGCTGACTTCTGCTGTTATAATCCAAACCCTTCCTAATATTGCTAATTCACTTAGTTGACAGCTCTGTTTAAATGTAAATCAAAATGGCAGCCTCCAGAAAATTAATATGACAGCCCCCATGAAAATGTCAATAGACAGAACACCGAGCGTGTCACAATAGAACCCCTTAGCATATATGGATGATGATATCACAATGGGCCCTTGCTGTTTTCCTCCCTGGCAGGAGCCATATTGCTTCATTCTTCAGTCGTTTGTGGATCTGTGCAAATCAACAGCTAAGGGTGCATTTTTGTATGTGTCAGCCGCACAAAATCCTTCTTACATGTTTCTAACAGTGTTGTCATTTAAACATGGAGAGTTTTCATCTGCACCTGCTGTCGTAAGATAGGGGAAAGAAGTGTCCCCAATCGGGGCTGAGCCTTTTTTAGGTTGTTGCTTTTTTGGTCACTGCAATGCAGGTTCAGTTCATTTTGGTCCACCGACCATGCACTGATGGTGCTGAGCCCTTTCTGGTTTTTGCTTTTTGGCTACTGCAATGTAGAAAATCACATTGTATGATTTTTAAATAATTAATTAGCATTTTATAGCATTCTTTAAGAAGCCCTCCTACTCTGCACTTATTACCTGTATTAATTGCACCTGTTTGAACTTGTTGCCTGTATAAAAGGTCACACTCAATCAATCACACTCCAACCTCTCCACCATGGCCAAGACCGAAGAGCTGTCTAAGGACACCAGGGACAAAATTGTATACCTGCACAAGGCTGGGGTGGGCTACAGGACAATAGGCAAGCAGCTTGGTTAGAAGGCAACAACTGTTGGCACAATTATTAGAAAATGGAAACACAAGATGACTGTCAATCTTCCTCGGTCTGGGGCTCTATGCATGATCTTGCCTCGTCGGGTAAGTATGATTCTGAGAAATATCAGGAATCAGCCCAGAACTACACGGGAGGAGCTAGTAAATAACACAAAGATTACTCTTAGTAATACACTACGCCTTCATGGATTAGAATCCTGCAAGGCACTAAAGGTCCCCCTGCTCATGCCAGCACTTGTCCAGGCCCGTTTGAAGTTCACCAATGACCATTTGGATGATCCAGAGAAGGTCATGTGGTCAGATGAGACCAAAATAGAACTTTTTGATATCAACTCCACTAGCCGTGTTTGGAAGAAGAAGAAGGATGAGTACAACCACAAGAACACCGTCCCAACTGTGAAGCATGGGGTTGGAATCATCATACATTGGGGGTGCTTTTCTGCAAAGGGGACAGGACGACTGCACTGTATTGAGGGAGAATGGATGGGGCCATGTATTGTGAGATTTTGGCCAACAACCTCCTAAGGGCATTGAAGATGGGTCGTGGATGGGTCTTTCAGTATGACAATGACCCGAAACACAGTCAGGACAGCTAGGAAGTGGCTCTATAAGAAGCATTTCAAGGTTCCCCCCGGGCCTAGCCAGTCTCCAGACCTGAACCCAATTGAAAATCTTTGGGGGGACCTGAAACTCAATGTAGCCCAGCAACAACCCCGAAACCTGAAAGATCTAGAGAAGATCTTATGGGGGAGTGGGCAAGAATCCCTGCTGCAGTGTGTGCAAACTTGGTCAAGAACTACAGGAAACGTCTAAACTCTGTAATTGCATACAAAGCTTTCTGTACCAAATATTAAGTTCTGTTTTTCTATTGTATCAAATACTTATTTCATGCAATAAAATGAAAATCAATTATTTAAAAATCATACAATGTGATTTTCTGGATTTTTTTTAGACTCTGTCTCTCACAGTTGAAGTGTACCTACGATAAAAATTACAGACCTCTCCATTCTTTGTAGGTGGGAAAACTTGCAAAATCGCCAGTGTATTAAATACTTATTTTGCCACTGTAGATAGATAGCATGACTGGGGTGCTGTGTGAATGTATATGCAGGGCTCTCTGTAGTAAATTTTTGGGGATTTAGTGGTCTTCTAAGTGAATATCTTTCTTCAGTCTTTTATCACTTATGGACAAGCAACTTTAGAACAACTAGACATAATGGCACACACCACTGCAGACCAGTGGGGATTTTGTAGCACAGCATATGAGAATGGAGGTACCTGAAGGTGGCTGCAGGGTTCTCTGGGGCAGTTCAGCCAGTTCCCAGCCCATGTGCTATGGAGGGCTGTGTAATGCCTGCTCACCTTACTGTCTGGTGACTGAAGTGCTATGAGGTTTCCACATACAAAAACAATGCAAAAAGAAACATTAGAGTCCAATCACATGTCCCAGCGCTGCAGGATCAGTTTGAAGTAGGTCTTTTTGTCCAAAGTTAGCAAAGTAAGATTGATTCACACTGCCTCCAATTTACAAAAAGGAATATAAAAAGGAAAGATTCTTCAGGGTATCTTCAGTATTTCCTTTTTTAGGTTCACAGATAATCACCGATTCCACTCCTTTCACTCCTTCATAACCTCCAGTCTTTCCCTTGAACCTTCCCAGAAACACAGATAGGGAAATCGGATAGTGAAGTATTGCGACGAAGAGTGGTAAAAAAGTGTTTTAATGCACTCACAAACATTAGGATTAAAAACGCATATCAAGTGTGGATGCCGAAGTGCAGACTTTTATGATATGTGTTTTTCATCCTAATGTTTGCGAGTGTATTAAAACACTTTTTACCACTCTTCGTCACAATACTTCACTATCCGATTTCCCTGTCTGTGTTTCTGGGAAGGTTCAAGGGGGAGACTGGAGGTTATAAAGCAGTGATTATCTGTGAAGCTAAAAAAGAAAATACTGAAGATACCCCTGAGGGATCTCTCTTTCTTTTTATATCCCTTTTTGGTAAATTGGAGGCAGCGTGGATCAATCTTTCTGTGGTTTCCACACATGCTGGCCCTGCCCATACTGACATGTGACACATTGGAGAGGGCCTCAAAGTCCCCCATGGATATAATAAATTTAAAGAAACTGAATGAGTGGGAGGACGAGTGCTTATGCTTCTGTGGGGGCTGGTCTTGACCTGCAGCATGGAACTCCAGAAAAGATTCCGTGCTAAGACCTCAAGATCCGAGACATGTGATCTCCAGCAAGTTGAAGCAGCCCTGAGTGCTGCTCCCAGGCCACTTCTGAGCTCAGGCCCTGAAGCAGCTCCTTCCCCTGCTTCCCTGATAACTACGCCACTGCCGTTACCATAGGGTTGCTTTGTAAAAAACGTGGTTTATTTATATACTTTGTTTTGCTGCACTCTGCAGGATGCAAAGGCACAGCATATTACACTTTTGCATCCTTTTTTTTACACAAATGTGCATGTTAAACATGGAACAAAAATGTGTTGTAAACAGCCCCTTTTAAAAAATAATACACATTATTGCACATATGATCTGTTTTATTTTTTTGTAGTTGGGAACATATTAAAGTATTTAATGCACTGTTCACATCTGCACAATTTCAGCAGATTTGATGGTAAAAATTGCACTCAGCACTATTTCCCCCAACTTTAGAGGGGTTCATTGGGTGCTGCTGGTAGCTGTCGTGTACGAGTGGTATCCCTTGTGCCACATATCAAACACTGAATAATGATTACCATTATAAATGGAAAACCTAAATTGAGGGGCGAAGAAAGCCCAAGAATATTAATTACTGTAGCTCAGTAAAAAAAAAAGCATCTATTATTTTTATTTAATACTAAAATTCTGTAATATTACATTGGTGGTGAGAATGGGAACCTGAGAAAACTATTGATAACTGGAACTGATTGATTTCATGAACCTTTAAAGCAAATAAAAAGTTTCATATATGCTCCTCTGAGTTTAGGACTACCAAAAATCAGAATTATTGACTGTACAGGAGAGTAGCTGTATAAGACTGTCACACATAGAGGAAACCATGTGCTGCCTAACAGTACAATGTTGAAGAGCAATGAGATGACTGAAACATAGAAACATAAATAAAGTAAAAGTATACAAGTGATTGTTCTTGCAGCAGAGATGCTAGCTTCTACACTCTGGACACTTATACCACTCGAGTTTTTTTGTAAAAGTCTTACATTTGACCAAATTACTCTTAATACAAAGACATTGGCAACAGCGACAAGAATAAGTGGAAAGCAGCAACCAAATATGCTGGCAATCAGTAAATATTGTGGGCTGATTTCGGTTTCCAATTCATTGACAGAACTGGAGACATTGGTGACATTGGATGATGTTTGACTGTTGTCACTTCTAGAAATGTTCCATGGTATAGGGATGCTGATGGTCAAGGATATTAGGACGGACAGCATAAGCATCCAGTTGACTACATCTGACATTCTCTGTTTCAGCTGTGACAAGAAGCGGTTTTTAAATGAGACAATATTAAAATAATAAAATCCACAGAGGCACACAGTAAACCAAAAACTGGAGAAGACTGTGAAGAGCATAAAGAAAGAGCATATCATGTAGACCTTGTCTGAGAAGTACAGGTCACTCCACAGGAAAAGAACAATATCAGTGGCAATGAGGCTGCACTGATAGAATATATTGAACAATCCAAGTATGGAAAGGATCAACTCTCTTGGGTTGATGTTTCTTCCTCTGAGTATATCCATGCTGTGATTCAGTATGATAAATGTGTTAGTAAAGAAGCCAATGATAGAACTGGCACACAATGCTGTTAGAGATCCCACAACAAACAAAGGCAGCATGGCTGGTCTTGTGTGAGGTATACCGTAATTTATCTGGAGAAATAATCAAATAGAAATAGTTATACTTTTTACATACAGTCATGTGAAAAAATTAGGACACCCTTTGAAAGCATGTGGTTTTTTGTAACATTTTTAATAAATGGTTATTTCATCTCCGTTTCAACAATACAGAGAGATTAAAGTAATCCAACTAAACAAAGAAAACTGAAGAAAAGTCTTTTCAAGATCTTCTGTAAATGTCATTCTACAAAAATGCCTATTCTAACTGAGGAAAAAGATAGGACACCCTCACATGTATTCCCTCTTAAATTGGCTCAGATCTCACACCAGGTGCACATAATTAGTAGATCGTTACTCTGCATGTTGAATGAGGCTTGCCCTATTTAAACCTCAGACATTTAGTTTGGTGTGCTCCTGACTGTTGAAGTGAGAGTGAGCACCATGGTGAGAGCAAAAGAGCTGTCAGAGGACTTCAGAAAAAAGATTGTAGCAGCCTATGAGTCTGGGAAGGGATTTAAAAAGATCTCAAAAGATTTTGAAATCAGCCATTCCACTGTCCGGAAGATAGTCTACAAGTGGAGGGCTTTCAAAACAACTGCCAACATGCCCAGGACTGGTCGCCCCAGCAAGTTCACCCCAAGAGCAGACCGCAAGATGCTAAAAGAGGTCTCCAAAAACCCTAAAGTGTCATCTCGAGAACTACAGCAGGCTCTGGCTACTGTTGATGTAGAAGTACATGCCTCTACAATCAGAAAGAGACTGTACAAGTTTAACTTGCATGGGAGGTGTGCAAGGAGGAAACCTTTGCTTTCCAAGAGAAACATCGAGGCCAGACTGACATTTGCCAGAGATAAAGTTGACAAAGACCAGGACTTCTGGAATAATGTTCTTTGGACAGATGAGTCCAAAATTGAATTATTTGGACACAACAGCAGAGGACATGTTTGGCGTAAACCAAACACAGCATTCCAAGAAAAGAACCTCATACCAACTGTGAAGCATGGAGGTGGAAGTGTCATGGTTTGGGGCTACTTTGCTGCAGCAGGACCTGGTCAGCTCACCATCATAGAATCCACGATGAATTCTACTGTGTATCAGAAGGTGCTTGAAGAACATGTGAGACCATCAGTTAGAAAATTAAAGCTGAAGCGGAACTGGACCATGCAACATGACAATGACCCAAAACATACTAGTAAATCAACCAAAGATTGGCTGAAAAAGAAGAAATGGAGAGTCCTGGAATGGCCAAGTCAAAGTCCAGATTTGAATCCCATTGAGATGCTGTGGGGTGACTTGAAAAGGGCTGTACGTGCAAGAAACCCCTCAAACATCTCACAGCTGAAAAAGTTCTGCATTGAGGAGTGGGGTAAAATTTCCTCAGACCGATGTCGAAGACTGGTAGATGGCTACAAGAACCGTCTCACTGCAGTTATTTCAGCCAAAGGAGGTAACACTCGCTATTAGGGGCAAGGGTGTCCTATCTTTTTCCTCAGTTAGAATAGGCATTTTTGTAGAATGACATTTACAGAAGATCTTGAAAAGACTTTTCTTCAGTTTTCTTTGTTTAGTTGGATTACTTTAATCTCTCTGTATTGTTGAAACGGAGATGAAATAACCATTTATTAAAAATGTTACAAAAAACCACATGCTTTCAAAGGGTGTCCTAATTTTTTCACATGACTGTATAGTGTGATGCATGGAGATTATGAGAATAAGTTAGAGTGGAGAAATGAAAGTTTCTTTTAGTAAGATATTATAGTAATAACAAAAGATACCACCCATTACACATAATTATACATTAGATTTTTTTTGTAGAATATTTTAGCAAAGATCATGCAGAATCCTACCTTGTATGGTGCCTCAGTGGGACATTGCATACTTCTCTAGAAGAACGATTCTTTAGAACACTAGTAAAAACAGTATGTCATGCTACATTTTTTTTTTTTACTACAGATTAATACAGAAAAACTTCTGTGTTCCACTATATACATTAGGAAGAACACAGAGATAAAGCATGGGCACAGCGCAAGATAGAGTGCAGGATTAGTGGGCTGTACAACAGGTTCTGATATACCAACACATGTGTGACAGGTTGTACCATCAGCATAAAAGGATGGTCATCATGAGTCATCTGCACACACCAATGATTGTCCATCTTTAGACTATGACCTTTAGCTGCCCTGGAAGCAAAATTTCCTTCTTTACAATGGGACTTGTTTTATTAACCTCTTCCCACTGCAGCCAGTTTTCACCTTCCTGATAGACCTTTATTTTCCATATGTGGTAATAACCTTGGAATGCTTTTGCTAACTCCAATTCCGCAATTTTAATTCTTTAGACACTGTGTACTACATAACAAACTTAATACATATAAAATGTACCCATAATGTTTTGATTAAATTAGTGCAATAATTGTACTTTTTTAATGGGGGCAGAGGAGGAAATCAATTCAGAATTTTGGTCTGGTGCCCCATTATTTCTATGTGCGCCATTGGATAACCTCTTTATTTTGCAGGTCGGTACAATTACAAATGTATCCCCTTTTTATAGTTTACTACATTTGTATGATAAAAGTGCTTTAAAAAGCAAAAGAAAATTCTGTCGAAGGACGTGTATGAGAGATTGTTTTTTCGCAGGAGGTGTTAAAATTTCCATTAGTACAATTTTGAGGCACATACAACCTTTTATCACTTTTTATTATGTTATTTGGAAGGCAAAATGGCAGTTCTGGCATCATTTTTATGTCTTTGTTTATGGTGTTTAGCGTACAAAATATAAATTATGATATTTTTGTAGTTAAAGATGTTTTGGATGCAAAGATACCAATTATATTTCTCTTTACCTCTGTAAACCACTTAGATTCAGTGGTCAGCATTGACTGTGGCATCTAAGGCATTAAACAGCCGGGACTGATTAATTCTGATCCCAGACATTACAGCAGGAGCCTGGTTGTCACAGACAGCCTGCCATCAGGCAGGGACAGCTTTTCTGCCTGCCCGACTGCCCTAACATACATGTATAATGTATTGCGGGAACTGTTTGCCTGCAGTGCCATACATGTATAGTGTACTTTGAAAAGTGGTTGATAAATTAAGTTTTATTATCATGATAGATCTTCTTTGTTTTTAAAGAACAGTGCTTAATCTAGAGGCAAGGAAGTGTTATGTGCTACCATATAATACGCTACCATACCTTGTAATATTTTATGATCCATATGGCAAGAGCAATAAAGTGAAATGAGAATGTTATCTTGTGAAAAGCAATATTTTGCTGTTGCAAAGGTTCCATCCACCTAAGGTCCATGAGTATTTCACTGTGATATCCACCCATAGAAATATCAGTCCTTTGCTCAAAATGTTGTAAAGCAAATGACATAGGTAAGGTGAAAATAGTAAGTGACTGATGACACTTCATGCCAATTGACACTATTTCATAGACAGCTGAGAGCAATAATAAGGTATACTTGTTCAATGGAGAATATCCATGTATATTTTCTTCTTTGACAGCTTATAATATATTACTATGGGGATAGATCCAAATAATGCCGGTTGAAAATACAGTATATAGTATTTAGTGGGCGTGCTGTAAAGTAGCGATCAAATAATTCAAAGTTCTGTAAAGTAACAACCAAATAATTCTAAATTATTTTCTCAGAGTTAAAAACATGCATATTTTTATTGTGTCCCAGAAAGTCTTAAAATTAATATTTAGGTGTTTTTTTGAATAGAAATAATATAAAGCCTTCTGCACATGGTGGTCTTATGGATTTTGTTGAACTGATACTGTATATAATACTGTGTATATTGTCTATTCTCAGTCCATACTTCTATTTCATGTGTAGTCAGGCTACGGCTAAGAGTGGCGTTACTACTCAAAATGCATCACAAGAAAGTTCCTGTTTTTCTGTGTGTCCATTCACCTGTTTAGATCTTAAGACGATAAAATACAATTTTTGATGCTTTTATCCGATGGCTGGAACCTTATTTGCTTCATTTACACCTCCATGTGTCTACAATTTTAGACAATGACACACAAAGGTTTTTTTTCCTCATTGACTCATTGCTTCATTGCTTGCCATATTACAAAAGGTATTTGTATTTTCCTCTAAAAACATTTCTTCTATGGGAGAATATGGTGCGTCATAGAATCTCAATATAGCCTCATGGAGACTCTATAAGGCTTTGCTATGTGCATGAGCCCTAAAGCTTACCATATTATATATGTATAATTTATAGACATGTACATTATATAACCTTACCTTTAAGTGTTCTGCCCATATTTGTGTTACTGCACCTGTCTTTTATATAGCTATGAAATACAATTATATAAAGGCTACAGCTGCTCTTAATTAGTTTAATGACATGTGCAATAATAATAATGTTTAGCCAAGGGTTACCAAATTCTCATAGGAGTGTGATAAGTACAGCTTTCTCCTGAAATAAAAAGCAAAACAAGAATCATTTTTGTCCATTTCAGCACATTTATAGACTGCAGATTTGCTAGTCCCGCCATTGCAGTGCTGCAGCTCCCATCCCAGCCATTTCCGTTCCCCATCAGACCGAAAGTTTCACGTTGTGCCAGCAATGCATCAAGACCAGAGAACATCAACAGCCAATTGAGAAGGGATCACAGAAGCCTGACACAGACAAGCAATGGGATCCAAAAATGACTGTGCCAAGTGACCTGTCACAATGTGCAGTTAAATCTTGGTATTTTATCTTGAAATTTGTACCTTTTTGATTTGCAGAAAAGGTGCAGTGACGTTTCCTGGTTCGGTCAGGATTTAAGAAAAAGAAAAATTTGTCAATTTCCCCATGATTTGTGGTAGTGCACTGAATTGTTACCTCAGCATCTAAATTCCTCCATTCTTCTGTCCCATGATTGAAGACTGTCAGAAGGGGAATCGTCATGTCCTAGGCATAGGGGCACCTTAAGATACGTATATATATATATATATATATAAAAAAGAAAAGATAGCGGCGGCACTGGAAACAAGCAATATGGGTGCTATGTCCAGGGATATTGCTGCTTACCCCAGATGAACAAAAACGAAGAAAGGACAGCACTCCAAGTAAAAATATACTGGTCTTTAATCACCCATGCAGATGGCAACGTTTCAGCTCCAAACAAGAGCCTTTTTCAAGCAATGAACACAGTGTATGCTGGGGTATATATAGTCCAACCCCCATTACAACATAATACAATCAATCAACAATGAAATATACAATTTAAAGTGCAGAAGTGCATATACAATATCCATATTTAAATACAATTGTGTAATACCCATGAGTAAAAGATGATATAATAATACATCAGACATATAATATATAGTGTACATATTATGACCTACAGAGAGGTAATTGGTGATAAGGGACAGGTGTATGCAATAGTGCAAGAAATAAGAATGATGATGCTGCAAAGAAAGAAAGAAAGTGTTGACATACCCAGCGCCGTCCATCGCACCAAACATGTCGCATGTCGATCAAACCGGCGTTCGGAAACAGGTAGTGCGCAGACGCCAACCGCGTCCAGTCACGGCATGACGTCACCAGCAATAGTTGCGGAGACACGCGCACGGACATGCGCACTACTGCCGAGAAGCTCGGTCGGCCATATTGCAAAAGGTCATTGTGTCCCACCACTGTGTATGCGCATGTCAATGCATATATAGACAGGACAGCGCAACACGGGAATACAAGCCGTGCTATACAACATGTATATACAGGGGGGGCAAGGAAGGGCACTGTATCTCAAAGGAACACAGATCCCACCATCCATGGGCGAACAGCGGAGACCACAACACAAGTGTCGCGATCCTCACCAGGATCACCCATAGATCTCCCACAAACCAAACATGTATCAATATACCGCAGTGTGGACTGACACAAAATGTAAATACATGCGATAGAAAACTAGCCGAACCAAAAATACATGTCACAATGAGAGCACTCATATAGACAAGTGAGGACATGTGGATACAATGTATGTGCACCGGGTACGTCACACATCTTGATTCCGCAGCATCATTGAAATCTGTGAATATAGAAAAAAGAAAAGAAAGAATTAGAAACATGGCTAGTAGTGTTAGAAAAGGCGCCTTTTCTCTTGTGCTACATAGTGTATTTTGAACACTACTAAGCCATGTTTCTAATTCTTTCTTTTCTTTTTTCTATATTCACAGATTTCAATGATGCTGCGGAATCAAGATGTGTGACGTACCCGGTGCACATACATTGTATCCACATGTCCTCACTTGTCTATATGAGTGCTCTCATTGTGACATGTATTTTTGGTTCGGCTAGTTTTCTATCGCATGTATTTACATTTTGTGTCAGTCCACACTGCGGTATATTGATACATGTTTGGTTTGTGGGAGATCTATGGGTGATCCTGGTGAGGATCGCGACACTTGTGTTGTGGTCTCCGCTGTTCGCCCATGGATGGTGGGATCTGTGTTCCTTTGAGATACAGTGCCCTTCCTTGCCCCCCCTGTATATACATGTTGTATAGCACGGCTTGTATTCCCGTGTTGCGCTGTCCTGTCTATATATGCATTGACATGCGCATACACAGTGGTGGGACACAATGACCTTTTGCAATATGGCCGACCGAGCTTCTCGGCAGTAGTGCGCATGTCCGTGCGCGTGTCTCCGCAACTATTGCTGGTGACGTCATGCCGTGACTGGACGCGGTTGGCGTCTGCGCACTACCTGTTTCCGAACGCCGGTTTGATCGACATGCGACATGTTTGGTGCGATGGACGGCGCTGGGTATGTCAACACTTTCTTTCTTTCTTTGCAGCATCATCATTCTTATTTCTTGCACTATTGCATACACCTGTCCCTTATCACCAATTACCTCTCTGTAGGTCATAATATGTACACTATATATTATATGTCTGATGTATTATTATATCATCTTTTACTCATGGGTATTACACAATTGTATTTAAATATGGATATTGTATATGCACTTCTGCACTTTAAATTGTATATTTCATTGTTGATTGATTGTATTATGTTGTAATGGGGGTTGGACTATATATACCCCAGCATACACTGTGTTCATTGCTTGAAAAAGGCTCTTGTTTGGAGCTGAAACGTTGCCATCTGCATGGGTGATTAAAGACCAGTATATTTTTACTTGGAGTGCTGTCCTTTCTTCGTTTTTATATATATATATATATATACACTCACCTAAAGAATTATTAGGAACACCATACTAATACAGTGTTGAACCCCCTTTTGCCTTCAGAACTGCCTTAATTCTACGTGGCATTGATTCAACAAGGTGCTGATAGCATTCTTTAGAAATGTTGGCCCATATTGATAGGATAGCATCTTGCAGTTGATGGAGATTTGAGGGATGCACATCCAGGGCACGAAGCTCCCGTTCCACCACATCCCAAAGATGCTCTATTGGGTTGGGATCTGGTGACTGTGGGGGCCATTTTAGTACAGTGAACTCATTGTCATGTTCAAGAAACCAATTTGAAATGATTTAAGCTTTGTGACATGGTGCATTATCCTGCTGGAAGTAGCCATCAGAGGATGGATACATGTTCTCATTCTGTTTACGCCAAATTCGGACTCTACCATTTGAATGTCTCAACAGAAATCGAGACTCATCAGACCAGGCAACATTTTTCCAGTCTTCAACAGTCCAGTGGTGAGCTCGTGCAAATTGTAGCCTCTTTTTCCTATTTGTAGTGGAGATGAGTGGTACCCGGTGGGGTCTTCTGCTGTTGTAGCCCATCCGCCTCAAGGTTGTGCGTGTTGTGGCTTCACAAATCCCAGTAACTGAGCAGATTGTGAAATACTCAGACCGGCCCGTCTGGCACCAACAACCATGCCACTCTCAAAATTGCTTAAATCACCTTTCTTTCCCATTCTGACGTTCAGTTTGGAGTTCAGGAGATTGTCTTGACCAGGACCACACCCCTAAATGCATTGAAGCAACTGCCATGTGATTGGTTGACTAGTTAATTGCATTAATGAGAAATAGAACAGGTGTTCCTAATAATTCTTTAGGTGAGTGTATATTGATAGGGATCATGCTGCTCTAATTTGGTAAACGTCTGGTGTATGAGAGCAGTGACTTATTAGATCATTGCTAAGAGTAATTAATTTTCTATGCTCTAGGATAACAAGAGACAGTGCGTGTTAGCAAAGGTAACACTTGTTTATGGCTATGGACTTTGCTTTGTGTACAGGGTATAATGCCAGTAGTATAGTGGGACATGTCTCGTCAAACTCAAAGTGACAGGTGCCCCGCCCCTTTTCACACCATAACCCCTCCCAGAAATGCCCTAACCCCGCCCAGATCCGCCCATTTCTCTACCCTCGCCGCCCCAAACCACGCCTAAATGCCTCCCACTTTGATATGATTTTCCTATCATTTTATATGGTTTAATATAAATTTTATATCAAATGATAAGCTTTTTATATCACTTTATAAGTCCATATCAAATGATAAGCTTTTATTAACACTTTATATCCCATTTATAACATTTTGATATGTTTTGTACCACTTTTATGTCATTTTGTGATTTGATATCACTTTGATATAATTTTGATATGCCTTTTATATATTGCCATGCCCTTTTGATACAGTTTTATACCAATTTTATGTCATTTTGTGATTTGATATCACTTTGATATCATTTTAATATGCCTTTTATATATTGGCATGCCCTTTTGATACAGTTTTATACCAATTTTATGTCATTTTGTGATTTGATATCACTTTGATATCATTTTAATATGCCTTTTATATATTGGCATGCCCGGACATGTCCAAAAGACGTATGCTACACGGCCGGGCGTCTTTTAATTATAATAGCAACGATAAAAATTCAAGGATGACAAAATTTAAATCATTTAAAAAAGTTTTATTAATTTTTCTTTATTTACAACACGTCAACTTACATTTTTAACAACCACTTAGGGACCGACAAGTTTGTGTGTAACTACAACAGCGTATACATAATTGTTTCATGCGCTTCGCTACAAAGGAGCGCACAACATGATCATTTTTTCTAAAATCACTCGTAAACATTTTTAATACACTTTCAAAAGGTATTCCTTTAGCTATACAATGTAAGATATAGATGCAGTAATGGCCGCAGACCGAACTAGCGACGTCGTGGATTTGTCTGTTTTGAAACCTTATAGTCTTAGAATTTTTGTATAAAAATGTAATAAATTAAGCAGAAAATAACTCACTCTACGGCGATAATCCATAACTATCAAAAAATATAGATATGTTGTCAGGCTGTAATATAATTAAAATCCAGTGTCGTCCCCGCTTATACGAATTGTCCGTATTTACAATGTAGGCCGCCAGGTGGTCGATGATTTTATTTTTAGGTAATAAATCGCACGGAAATACACCATTAAATATGCGACGGGCGTGAAAGTCAGTTTTAATAACACGTGTAATTTCATAATTATTCTTTTTAATGAAAATCATATAAAACTTCCCTTCTATTATTTATTTCAATAATGTTTTCATGAACTGAATACACAATCATGTTAATAGTGTTTACAACTGGCTCAGCAAATCAAATTTCAACTCTGAGATTTCCGCTTTTTACTAGCGAGAAATGACCGCCGGGTTCTTGATCCGGCGATAAATCAAAAGCGAACAATGTGTAGCCTTTAAAAAATTCGGACCGGTCCACGGATAAAGCATTGTCAGCCTTAGGCTTTCCCGAAATATGCACGAGCGACATATATTCTCGAACCGCTGATTCGTCTTGGAAATTAGGTTGAAACGATTTTGTGGGTATCTGTTGCCCGTCCAAATATAAGGCCGCATAATTCACATTATAGTGGTTAAAACACAAAGGATTTCTTTGCTAATGACCTTAAAATGACTCGTTGTCCACAAACGTTAGTATTACTGTTCTCGGTATGTTACCTAGAAAAAGATTCTCGTGGTTAGACTTGTCGGTCCCTAAGTGGTTGTTAAAAATGTAAGTTGACGTGTTGTAAATAAAGAAAAATTCATAAAACTTTTTAAAATGATTTAAATTTTGTCATCCTTGAATTTTTATCGTTGCTATTATAATTAAAAGACGCCCGGCCGTGTAGCATACGTCTTTTGGACATGTCCGGGCATGCCAATATATAAAAGGCATATTAAAATGATATCAAAGTGATATCAAATCACAAAATGACATAAAAATGGTATAAACTGTATCAAAAGGGCATGCCAATATATAAAAGGCATATCAAAATGATATCAAAGTGATATCAAATCACAAAATGACATAAAAATGGTATAAACTGTATCAAAAGGGCATGCCAATATATAAAAGGCATATCAAAATGATATCAAAGTGATATCAAATCACAAAATGACATAAAAGTGGTATAAAACCGTATCAAAATGTTATAAATGGGATATAAAGTGTTAATAAAAGCTGGCCATTTGATAAGGACTTTTAAAGTGATATAAAAAAGCTTATCATTTGATATAAAATTTATATTAAACCGTATAAAATGATAGGAAAATCATATCAAAGTGGGAGGCATTTAGGCGTGGTTTGGGGCGGCGAGAGTAGATAAATGGGCGGATCTGGGTGGGGTTATGGTGTGAAAAAGCGGCGGGGCACCTGTCACTTTGAGTTTGACGAGAAATGTCCCACTATACTACTATTAACTTGGCACCCACCACACATGTATAACAGACTAGCCACCTGTTTGAAGATCTGCATCCTGCAGTGGGAACTGCAGTACTGTTTGTGAGAATCTTGCATGCCTGTGATCGATTTGGAAGGTTTGCAAAGTGTTAAGAGTGAGACTCAGGGAATACTTCTACAACCATTATTTGTTGCTGCTTATACACAGCTGTTGGGAAAAGCTAGCTCTGTGATACACCTCCGAATTGTGCTTGATGCATGCTTGTACCGCCTCATCCAAAAAAAAGTCTTTATCACTAAACTGGGCCTCGTTTTTGCCTCCACCATCCACTGTGCCCACTTTTTGCCCTGTGGCTGTGTACGATGGTAGTCCAGTTGTTACTTGGATCTCAACAGCAAAAGTTTGACTCTGGAAGAACTTGTTTGTCCCAGGGATCCACAAGGGAGACTTTGAGATCAAGGCTTTGTTGAGGATCTTGGCCTTTGAGGAATCTGACAAAGAAGAGTTAGAAGAACTTAATTAAGCAAGCCGGAGAACATTTGCATTGTTCCACCCTCTGGGCAAAAAAGGAACCTGTAAAGAATCTGCACATGTAACAGCCACAGTGGAAAGAAGCCATGGCCTCTACCAGCAAGCCTGACCTGACTGGGAAGAATGCTGTAGGTGCAGCAGTCTGCCCCCTGGGGCCCTAAAGATGACCCGAGTGCCCAGGTGTAGCAAAGGCCGAGTGGTATAGGGTGGCCTAAAATGTCCCTTTATGTTGAGTGTGAGTGTCACGGTGCTCATACCTGGATAGAGCTAGAACCCCACGTGTTGGCTCCGAAGCAGACAAATAGGGGGTAGTAAGTGAAGGATGAAAGAAGTAACTTGAGTCCAGACCTGGTATGAAGTTCAATAGCAGCTTTACTTGAATAAACGGTAATTAAAAACAGTCTTCAAACTTTGTTTTGGTCCCACCAGGCTTTAGCATTAAACTCTGGCAGGGAAACTCAACGCTACATCTGTTGCTCTCTGACTCTGCTGTACTGACAGGCTTGCTGTATAACTTCTTATGCTGCATCTTCTCTCTTTGTAGTCTGTCTCTTAATTAGGCCAGGGAAATCTCCCCCTGGCTCCTGATGCTCCAAACTGTGACCTCCATATCCAGCAGAGCTGAAGGTTCTCTGGCTGGCTTGGCTTTGCTTGTCCTGGGCACGTCCAGCAGAGACGTTCCCAGCACTTGCTTCCTTCCCCTAGCTGGGGGTAAGCTAGACTGTCTAAACCTGGACCCACCCTTCCTGCAGGAAGTGGGACTTGCCCACTCCTCCACAGAGGGGGGTTAGAATGGAAAGCTCCATTCTATGTTCCTGTAGCTCTGCCATGTTTTCTGCCACCTGCTGGTGAACCAGGCACATTACACGTGAACATTAACAGTGACAGAAAAATAGAAAATGCACAATGTTTGGATCTGAAATAAATACACATGATGACATGAGGTTAACCAGTAAAGACAGTAGCGGGGTGCAGAAGTGGTGATGCCACCCTGGGGCGTTACATAGGACCCAGCAAGAAGGAAAGCAAGAGCCCCAACCAGGCCTCTCCAGTAGTGGAACTCTAGATGTGGCAAACTGTTGGCCTGAAGTTGAGGGAGGTCGATGTGATAGTGCCAGGCATGTCACACGACATGTTTTGCCCGAAGATGCTGGTGGACCAGGTCTTCTCCAAAACTGAAACCCACAACATAAAAGCATTCATCTATATGACCTTCATATTAATAAACATCTGTAAAATATACTGTACTAGGAAGCAGTGAATTCAGCAAAGGTGAGCTCACCATTTGCATGTTTTCTGGGCAACTGCACTTTCCAAAAGGATGAAAGAAGGATGGCAGTTTCAATGAAGAATTCATTCAGCCCTGGCAAGGACATTAACACCAACCTGAAGTGGTTCTGTACTGTGGTGAGGGAACACACCTACATCCGGAACAGTCTCGGCTTCTGAACTGGCAAGTTGACAGTAATCATCTGACTGACTGAACAGAGACTTGACCCCCGAAGATGGCTTCGAGCACCTGCCCCAGTCAGTCTACTTGAGAAGATTCTACTGACTCATGTACTACCCAGACCTGCGACAGACATCCAGGACCCCCTTTACTTGGATACCATTGGACGTCAGTGACTTGTCTTGGATATTTCATCGTAAGTTTGCTGCTGGTATTGGGTGTAGGACTATTCCCCTGGGAACGAAAAAGGCATGTTCTTGGTCACAGCGGTTATTTGTATTTTGACAGCCAACTTCACGCTCCAATACCTGATTCAGTCATTCTCCTTGGGCAACTCTTACAGAATCAAATACCTGGACAACCCTCATAACCTGGATATGCTGCAGATTTGCAGTTAATATGGCCAGAAACTGCATGAAATGAAGAAGGAAGATGTAAGGAAGATGCTTATAGGACCTGTCATGTAGCAGATCACGAGGCCAAAGATGGCCAGAAGAAGACTGGAAGCCCACATCTACAAGGTATGTGGCATGTTATTAGTAATAAATAGTTCATGTACGGGAGAGCCAGCTAGGCTCATCAATATGTACACTTCTAAGGACAAGGGTGAATGACTGGAACCTTTCCAGAACCTGTAGCAGCAGCCTGCCATTACCAGAACTGTAAGCTTGAAAGGAGACCCCTCAGCGCAAGGAACCAAAATAACTCAATGCATTGAGTTGGATCTTCTTGTTTATTCAGCAATAAAACAATGTGTTTTGGGTATCAAATTCCCCTTCATCAAGTTAAAACTGACACATACAATGTTGGAGGTTTATATACAATGGTAGGTATACAAAAAAATTGTGCCAAAAGAAACATAGGGGTGGTCCTGTTGATAACAGACACACATCCTCCATGATGTGAATAAAAAACATATAAAACCATAAGGACCATAAAATTAGCATGTAAGAATGAGTCAATATATCTGATGAAATGCATGGCGGCAAGTTCGGCAGACATATAGAAGTTTAAACTCACACCGAGCCTGTGTGGACCCACAGTCACATAATTGCAGTTGCAGTCACATGGTGCTCGCAAGCCCTCCGTTACGCTGAAGGCTGGAAACTGATGCTGGTGACTTCGAGAGGCAGGCCGCTTTTCCTAGGGATGGAAGCCGTGGTCACATGATATGGCCACATCTTGGGACACAAGAAGGTGGCTGGTGCAGGTCATGTGAACGCAAGTTGCGAGCATGTGACCTAAACATCAGTCAAGTATTTAGGGGGAGACAGATGATGCGCTGTGGACACATGATCGCTGCCAAACGCATGTCCCCCAGTGTAGAGTTTCTCAGGTAACCATGTATCTTTCTGGCTGCAAAAGGAGATGGAAAAGCTGTGCGTTGCACAGATTGGAGGTTGTTTCCTTCTATAAAAGTGTAAACAGATATACATATAAATATGAATATAAATATGCATATAAAAGCTTGGTACTGTAGATTAAAACTTTAATGTTCTTATAAATTTGCAAACTGTTACAATACATAAAAAATTCAAATATATAAATTTATAAAAAAAAGTTTACATGCGAAAGTCATCTAAAGGGATTTCTGGGTAATTACCCAGTGGGTGTCAAGTGAAAATACAAGAGAATTATAGATTAGTTAGAAATAAGGAAGGTCCTCACCATTGATATCTAGAAATGACAGATATAAGGGAGGGGGGATATTGGGTTGGAGATCAAAAATTGATCTCAAAGGCCTCATTGAGCTCATATGGATTCAAACAATTTATTTAGAAAATCCAATACATCTCCCGTCTCCTAAGGATTTGTGAATTACCCTGACAATTGGTTTGTATGTGTTCAATGGACATAATTTTAAATCCAGAAAACATACCATCATGATGCTCAGCAGCATGTCTGAAAATACTATGGTGGGGGAATTTTTTCTTCATATTTGATCTGTGCATGTTCAATCTATTCCTCAGAGTCTGTATAGTGCGACCCACATATTGGTGGCCATAGGGACACTCCTAAAGATAGATGATATTAGTTGAGCTGCAGTTCATGATTTTATTGGCCTGGATGTTTTTGGGCCATGGACAGTCACTGCACACAGAACCAGAGGTAGCCACGCAGGCCACAAACGATGGTCAGTGTTTTTCATAGGTATGATGGTATGTGCTATACATATACACTCATACTTATGATAGAATCTATGGACATTTCAGGTTTCATCAATGACTTAAAATGATTTCTCGCCATCAGAGAACTAGAGATCCGACTGTGGAGGCAATTGCACTGTCAAGAGGATTACTGTGGTGACAATGGTTGCACATGGGTGTTTTACCCTACCTATGAACGGTTCATGGGAAAACATGAAAGGCATCACTTGTAGGATATTGGACTCTATGCTCATGGACTTAGCTGTGTTGCCTTTGTCAACTCAATGCCTCTTGTTCTTGTATTCCTGGATCCAGCATCCCCTATTATTCTTACTTCAGCAACTCTTCTCACTTAAAAAATTGGAACTGTTCCTGGTCAATCCAAAGAATCTACATGTGGTAACATATATCAGAGACGGTGGAAACTTGTTCAACATCTGTCTGTTTCTGGAAAAGAATACCTTACTGTTCTTCAAGGATCACAGCATATCAAACTGAACTTACTGATAGGAGATCTTGTTCTCATTAAGGACTAGAAAGTGGAAAGAAACACTTGGCCTATGGGGCTTATCTCAAAGATCTTTCCTATCGAAGACAGCAAGGTTTGTAAGGTGGGACTCCAAATCTTTTATCAAGCCTATATATGAGGTTGGCTTAGGCCTCATGCACACGACCGTTGTGTGCATCCGTGGCCGTTGTTCCGTTTTCCGTGATTTTCTGCGGACCCATTGACTTTCAATGGGTTCGCTGAAAACTCGGAAAATGCACCGTTGTTCAAGCGGCCGTGATCCGTGTTTCCTGTCCGTCAAAAAAATATGACCTGTCCTATTTTTTTGACGGACAACGGTTCCTGGACCCATTCAAGTCAATGGGTCCGTGAAAAAACACGGATGCACACAAGATTGGCATCCGCGTCCATGATCCGTGGCCGTAGGCTACTTTCACACAGACGGATCACAGATCCGTCTGCATAAAAGCTTTTTCAGAGCTGAGTTTTCACTTCGTGAAAACTCAGATCCGACAGTATATTCTAAAACAGAGGTGTTCCCATAGTGATGGGGACGCTTCAAGTTAGAAATACTACGAACTGTGTACATGACTGCCCCCTGCTGCCTGGCAGCACCCGATCTCTTACAGGGGGCTGTGATCCGCACAATTAACCCCTAAGGTGCCGCACCTGAAGGGTTAATTGTGCGTATCATAGCCCCCTGTAAGAGATCAGGTGCTGCCAGGCAGGAGGGGGCACACCCTCCTCCCTCCCCAGTTTTAAATTCATTGGTGGCCAGTGACGTGGTGCATGATGGGCTCCGATATTTTCCTGACAGGAATATATTGGCAAAAGTCTCAGCTTTTACTATCTGCATTTATGACTAGGCAGTATAGTCAGTGGCATATCCGTTTGGTGCATTTTTTCTGTGATTTATATGATTATATTTTCATCCGCACAATGCTCCGTTTTGTGTAGGATGCCTTTGTGGTGCATGTGGACCGCGCCGACATCCTCCATTGTATGCATTTTTTGCTGGGGATAGTCGTTTGCTGCGGTCCACATGCGGTGGGGCTGCTCCCCCAATGAAAAACACGCTACAGTGTTAGGGGTTGAGCAGCTCCCCCAGAATTGCCACTATATTTCTGTGTTTGTGTCTTGTTTTATATGTAGTGTATGTGCCTTTACCTGGCATTCAAACACTCTTTTGCACCTGGTAACCTCCATCACATGGTCTGATATGGGTGTGGCTTACAGTCTGGCTTTGTTCACATTGCACTAGTTGTCCTGCTAGGCGGTTGTGTGGAAGATTGGCTGTGAGCTGGATTACAACACCTTCAGACCTTGTTCACACCATAGTTAGCGTAGTGGTAGGACCCCTTGCCATGCTGAGTGATCGTGACGTGGTGCATGATGGGCTCCGATATTTTCCTGACAGGAATATATTGGCAAAAGTCTCAGCTTTTAATATCTGCATTTATGACTAGCCAGTATAGTCAGTGGCATATCCGTTTGGTGCATTTTTTCTGTGATTTATATGATTATATTTTCATCCGCACAATGCTCCGTTTTGTGTAGGATGCCTTTGTGGTGCATGTGGACCGCGCCGACATCCTCCATTGTATGCATTTTTTGCTGGGGATAGTCGTTTGCTGCGGTCCACATGTGGTGGGGCTGCTCCCCCAATGAAAAACACGCTACAGTGTTAGGGGTTGAGCAGCTCCCCCAGAATTGCCACTATATTTCTGTGTTTGTGTCTAAGCGGACTAACCCCCAGAAAGCTCCAGACTGATTGGGGCCGTGAGTTTAAAAACAAATGGTACATAACTCCGAACAGGTTATCCCATATCATCCCAAACTATCCCCCTCTATGTTGGAGGGGCTGTGGACACATAGGTACCCCAACCCATATGTGGTGGCAATGTCCGTCGGTCAAAAGCTATGAGGCGTCTTTGTGAAACCTGTAAAATACATCATTTTTTAACTACAAATGCTGTTAAGGCAGCGTTGGTCGAACGTTTTAATAGAATGCTAAAAACTAAAATGTGGCTATCTTAGAGAACAAAACGCTATCTTAGAGAACAAAACACGTACAGGTACATCGACAAGTTACAAGACCTGGTGTATAGTTATAACCGCACATACCACAGAACTATAAGGTGGCGCCCCGTCGATGTGACAAAAGAGAACTCTTTAGCCGTTTGGAAAAATATCTACGGTTATTACGCTACTATTAAAAAAGTTAAACCGGTATTATATATAGGTGATCACGTCAGAATTGTGCGCTATAAGGGGACATTCACAAAGGGGTATGAACAAACCTATACGGACGAGATATTTAAAATTTACGCTGTAAACACTAGGGGCCTCAGACCTCTTTATAAGTTGAAAGACCTGTCCGACGAGTTCATTGAAGGCTCGTTCTACCCGGAGGAAGTCCAAAAAGTAACCCTCGACAAGCTACGGGTTTACAGGATAGAAAAAATACTGAAAAAGAAGAAAGTTCGGGGAAAAACGTTGTGTTTTGTAAAGTGGATAGGATACCCTGACAAGTTTAACTCTTGGGTGCCTGAAAAACAGTTGATGAGTCTGTAAACTATGGAGGACGGATCGTTTTTTATCACGCTACCCTGCAACGCCTCCGCCAAACTTTATCCCGAAAACAGCATCGCCGATTACACCCCTAAGTTAGCAAAAGCGGTCCATCTTCGTGGTCCTTACGAAGTGGCTTTAGTGGAGATTCAGTATCCACATACGTGGGAAACCTTTGGCCCCGGAGATGGTGTATTCTACATCGCGCAGCACGATGAGCCGATCAGCGAGCTTTTTGTTAAATCGGGTTATTACTCCAATATGCACGAGCTCATCAAGCCATTAATAGCAAACTTGAATCTATAAAAATACCTCCCGATCAACTGCGTCTAAGATACGACGATATTGACAGAACCGTTTATGTAATGAATTCACCATTATACAAGTTCATGCCTTGTGTGAAGTTGGGGAATATTTTGGGGCTACCGGGGTATTCGCAAGCTCCGTCGCTCAAGAATGTAGACACCGAGCACATCGCTCTCCGCTACAAAGGACCCCGCTTACCTGTATTAGAACATCATGCTGGTGGTATAAAGGGGATTGCTCTAGTTTCATCAAAAGAGAAAAAAATTAATCCCGATATTAAAGCCGGTTTTTATACAATGTTTGTTTGTACAGATATCGTCCAACATCAACTTGTTGGCGATAGTTACGTACAACTTTTAAGAACTGTCGAGTTAGGCGGTAAAAATGGTGAGATAGTCACGCAAAAGTATCACTGGCCGGACTATATACCTGTTTGTAAACATCATTTTGACACGGTTACAATATTGATACTCACGGATCAGGCTAAACCTGTTAAATTCAAATACGGTAAGACTATTGTGCGATTACACTTTAGACCATGCGCTGTGACGACGCACTAAAATGTTGTCCCAGAGAGTGTACGGTGACCCGGACGTGTATACGCATTATTACATAACGCAAGCCGGTCATGGTTTGGACGGATTTCACGGTACTGAATTCATGCATGGTTCTGGCCTTGCCGGGTTATTTCGGGGTTTGTTCCAGCGTGTTGTTCCCCTATTTAAGAAAGGCGTGGAGCTTGTAAAGCCGCACGTAAAAACAGCCGGCCGTAACATCGCTAAAGACGTTGTCACTACGGCGTCGACAGCCTTTATGGATCGTATAAATAGGGCGACGCAAGGCCAGGAGGGCTCTGGTGTCGTACAAATACGTAAAAAACACGTAAAAGAAAACGTGAACGCGCTGCCATTGTCTTACCAACTTTTATGAATAAAGTATCACAACCTAAGAGACGTCACCGCCAGAAAACAAGAAGTCGTTCACTGAGCGACATCTTCTAGTCAGACGCTATGGCTTTCGTGCATGACGCATCCGCCGAGTATGCCAAATCAGAGTTGGACATCTTTCAAATACCGCCTACACAAACAAGCATTGAAAAATCGCTTTATGTAGAGGTGCAACCAATCGCCGCAATCACTGACAATGCACCTTTGGAATTCTACATCACGGGCAGCGGTGAATATTATTAAGACCTTAATAACACATTGTTACATGTCGTTTGCAGAATCGTTAATCCTGATAACACATCCATACCAGAAGGATCCCGCGTTGCACTTATTAACTACCCTATAGCGAGTCTTTTTAATCAACTGGATATAACGCTCGGCGACACGTTGATTTCAAGAAGTGACAACCTTTATACGTATAGAGCATATATAGAGACCCTAATAAATTATAATTTACAAACTTTAGCGTCCCAATTTACAGCCGGTTTATTCTATAAAGACACAGCGGGACATCATGATGACCGGGTTCTCGATGGGCATAATGTTGGTTTCAGCAAGAGAGCCCAGTATTCCGCACGCTCTAGAAGTGTGAAATTAATGGGACCTATTTACGCCGATATATTTAATCAACCGAAGTTAATACTGAACGGTTTAGATCTAAAGATAAAATTGACCAGAAACAAAGACACTTTCTGCCTTATGTCGGCCGAGGCGCCCCATTTTAAAGTCCAAATACAGCATGCTTCCCTGTTTGTCAAAAGAGTACAAGTATCGCCCGATGTAAGAATTGGTCACAGTCGCGCTCTGTTAACAGCTAACGCAAAGTATTCGATCGATTGGGCGTCGCTTAAAGTGTATAGCGTACCCGCCGATACTCGCATATCTAACCACGAGAATCTTTTTCTCAAAAACCTACCAAAAACAGTAATACTAGCGTTTGTGGATAACGAATCATTTTCCAGGAGTTACCAAAGAAATCCTTTGTGCTTCAACCACTATAATGTGAATTATGCAGCCTTATATTTGGATGGTCAACAGATACCGGCAAAACCTTTTCAACCTAACTTCCAAGACGACTCAGCTGTTCGTGAATATATGTCCCCAGTACATATTTCGGGGAAACAAAGGGCCGACAACACTTTATCCGTGGATCGGCACGAGTTTTAGAACTGTTACACTTTGTTCGCTTTTGATTTATCGCCGGATCAAGAGCCCGGCGGTCATTTCTCTCTAGTAAAAACTGGCAATCTGAGAGCTGAAATTAGATTTGCCGAACCGATTGCGAACACAATTAACATAATTGTATATTCAGTTCATGAAAATATTATTGAAATAAAAAATCGGCGGGAGGTATTATATGATTTTCAATAAACATGAATAATTATGAAATTGCCTGTGTTATTAAAGCTGATATTAACGCCAGGCGCATATTTAAAGGTGTATTTCCATGCGATTTATTACCGGGGGGTAAAATCATCGACAGCCCCGCTGCGTACATTGTAAATACAGATAATTCGTATCAGCGGGGGAAGCATTGGATTTTAATTATATTATACCCGAATGATGTATCAATTTTTTTTGATAGTTATGGTTTATCACCCGCAAATGAAATATTTCCTGGCGACTTTATGCAGTTTTTATATAAAAATTCGAAGACTATAAGGTATCAAAACAGACAAATACAAGACGCCGTTAGTACGGTCTGCGGCCATCACTGCATCTATATCTTACAATGTCTCGCTAAAGGAATGTCTTTTTAAAAAAATGTGTTAAAAATGTTCACTAACGATTTTAGAAAAAATGACCGTATTGTGCGTTCATTTGTAACAAAACGCATGAAACGCTTATGTATACGATGCTGTAATTACAATCAAACGTGTCTGTTCCTACGGGACTGTTGTAAATAATGAAAATGAATAAGGGGCGGGGGTATACCTGTCACTTTGCAGTTTGACAAAACATATACCCTCTTACTACTGCCATAGTGCCTCCAAACATGAAAGTAAGAGTACCCTATATGTAGCAGCCAAACAGAGCTTCCTCCTACCATACCTATAATAATAATGATCTTTATTTATATGGCTCCAACATATTCTGCAGCGCTTTACAGTTCAGGAGTTCATGTACAAACAGTCATAAATAACATAGCAACAAACAAGTCAACAATTAAAACAAGAGGAGTGATGGCCCTGCTAGCAAGAGCTTACAATCTATGAGGAGACAGGGGTGACACAAAAGGTAAAAAGTGTTTTGTACAATGGCCCGGCCATCTTAACAAAATACAGTAGGTCAGTATATATAAAGCTGCATGAACCGTCACCAGCTAATATCTGTAGTGCATCTGAGTACATGGATAGTGTTTGAAGATGGATCATGTAGAAGCATGATGATGAATAGGGGGGTGAATGATTAGCGGATGTGATTGGCCATCCTAAGAAGATGTGTATTTAGGGAGTGCCTAAAACTGTTCATGTTGTGAATTAACCTAATTGCATGGGGAAGGGAGTTCCAGAGAACTGATGCAGTTCGGGAGAAGTTTTAAAGACGGGAGTGAGAGGTTCACATTATTGTAGATGTTAGTAGTAAATAAGTTGCAGAGAGTAAAGCACGTGTAGGGTGATAGACAGAGATGAGGGTGGAGATGTAGGGAGGGGGATACAGCACTGTGGAGAGTTTTGAGGGTGAGAATGAGCACTTTAAATTGAATCCTGTTCAGTATGGGCAATGACTGGCACAAGGCGGAGGCATTGGGGTAGCGGACAGATAGATGAGCCTGGCTGGTTCATTAAAGGGAACCTGTCACCAGGATTTTGTGTATAGAGCTGAGGACATGGGTTGCAAGATGGCCACTAGCACATCCGCAATACCCAGTCCCCATAGCTCTGTGTGCTTTTATTGTGTAAAGAAAAAACGATTTGACACATATGCAAATTAACCTGAGATGAGTCAAAGCTTGAAAATATGACTCTTCTCTGGTCACACGAGTAAGATATGACTCTTTTATGTTAATTTGCATATGTATCAAATCGTTTATTTTACACAATAAAAGCACACAGAGCCATGGGGACTGGGTATTGCAGATGTGCTAGTGGCCATCTTGCAACCCATGTCCTCAGCTCTATACCCAAAATACAGGTGACAGGTTCCCTTTAACCGCCTCCGGACCGCCTAACGCAGGATCGTGTTCCGGAGGCGGCAGCCCTGCGCAGAGTATTTGTTCAAAGTCCCTTTTAGAGACCCTCGGGATATTTATATAAATACAACATAAGTCTGGCAAGACCTTGAATCCCTGTAGGGGTCCCTAACTAATGTTAAAATTTTTGTACTTTATTATTTGTTTGAAAAACACACACAACAGAAAGAAAAAATATTAAAATTGTCAGTGTCACAGTATAATCTGGGATATTGTCGGAGTGGTGTGATGGCTTTCACAGGGTGTGATTGTTACACAGTAATTTTGTACGGATCCCTTTTTAGGGTAAACCTCATTCCACCACTTGATGCCGGATGGTGTTCACGCTGGCAATTGTTGGACAGATTTGTGACAGTGGGTCACAAGGGTGCACTGGTGAGAATCTCTCTGCCGCCAAATTCATCTATAACTGGTCACTATATACAAGGTTGCCAGCAGCTAACCTTGCTGCTGTTTACTACTTGTAGCTGTTTGTATAACTATGGGGGCTACATTAATTCACCGGTCTCCTTGTCCACTGTCTGCCCTCCTTTCTGAACTCTATCAGCACTACGCTGCATCCTCTTTAGCTGTTCTCATGGGCGGTATGTGTGACCGCTACAATCTACACTCCTATAGCCTCACAATCTCTCCTGTATGCTCGGCTGCTCATCCGCAGCATATTCACAATGTTTGCCCTATAACTGCTCACTGTTTAAAAAAATCGCTCTATACCACCCCTCCCGACATGTTTCGCCACACACTGTGGCTTCGTCAGGGGATGCGGGGTATATGAGCGCGCGCGCTTCATAGGACCTTCTTTTGTACTTCTACAGATCCCGCCCAGGTATCGGAGCCATCCCCCGGCGACCAATCACAGTCGCTTCCACCACCAAGCCCCCCGCTTTCCGACCAAGTCGATACACTGACGCCATATCCTGTGCGCCTCCCTATGCCACCTCGTCATCTCCACCACAGGTAAACATAACGTGGGGCATGGATGGAGGGACGCCTACGTTCTATCTAAGGTGGTTAGATCGTCACTAGTCTCCTCCCCCCTATTTTGAAACACTCCCCCTGCCTTCAAAGTTAGGTTTTAACCTATTCTTTGCCTCCCAGACATGTGATCAATACACACTGTGTATGGTTGTATACTGTCTATCTGCATATGAAACGGCAGTTATAATATTGTTTGTCTGCACATCATTGTCAATCACAGCCATTAGTGAATAGCATATGACTATAAAATTAATTATGACAGTATACAATACATACATAATGCGTCCACCATGCTTTACATCACCAATGACAGGAATTTATTCAAATGTCAAAGTTGCCAATAGGTGATGATTCCACCATACTCTGTACTAAACCACGAAGTGGTATTTATCGCAGGGGAGTTGTAACTCAGACAGGCAGCTTATTTAATCACTGTTAATTGTTTATTATTCAACAGAGATGTCCTGATCTGTACCATCCACTACGCCTTTATATTCTTCACTGATAATGGAGCATGTAGTGGATTGCTTCTCCATAATATTACACATATATGAAGGGAAAACGGGGAAGGTGGGGGGGGGGGGTGGAAGCTGCGGCGGAGGAGGCTGTATTGATAGGATGGTTCTATAAATCGGTCTATTCGGGGGGAGGGGGGGGGATTTATTGTGGCTGTCCTGTGATTGAACTGCGGTAATCTCTGTAGTCAAACTGAGGTCTATATTGACATTTCTTCTGGTTTAGTGTTTTTAATATGTTAATTCTTTTACTTTTGTATTATTTTTTCTCTTTTACTTGTCACTATTATGTTATGTTAAATTTTAAATGAAGGCCGTATATGAAAAACCTTCATTTAGGCCACCTGGACTTAGGGTCTGTAGTCTGTGTATCCATCTGGCCTCTTCCTGTAGGAGTTTAATGTCTAAATTGCCTCTTCTCGGTCCCAGTGTTTTCTTCACAAGGCCCCAAAATTTGAGGACCTCTAGATTTCCGCCATGGGCATACGTAATATGCCTATATAATGACGTATCTTTACCAGTATTTATGGCACTAATGTGGCCAGATATTCTTCGCCTCAATTCCTGTGTGGTCTTACCCACGTATAATTTGGGACAATTGCATGAGGCAATATAGACAATACCACTGCTCCGGCAGTTGAAGAATTCTCTGATTACATAGTCACGTCCATCTGTAGGGTTTTTGAATTTTTTTACTTTAGGTAAGTATTTACAAAAAGTACAACCACCACAGGGAAATGAGCCGGTAATACTGGATTTTAACCAATTCGTGTTTGTCATTTGTCTTTCAGGGAGGAAGCTATGGACAAGCTTGTCCCTGATGTTTGGTCCTCTCCTATACGTAACACTGGGATAAGATGGCAGAACAGCTCTTAGTTGGTCATCGCTGGTGAGTACCTTCCAGTGTTTCTTTAAGATCTTCATCACCTGTTGGTTACCACAGTCATAGGTCCCTATGCATCTGATCATTTTGTCTCTTCCTTCTTTCTCCTGATTAGCTTTATAGTTTCCAGATATTAGTTCATCCCTATTCATGCCCTTAGCACGATTAAATGCCTTTTTGAGACATTTACTTGGGTAACCCCTGCTCCTGAATCGATTATAGAGCTCATCAGCCTCTTTCTTGAAAGCCTCTTCAGTGGCGCAGTTCCTTCTGGCTCTCAAGTACTGCCCCACTGGTATTCCTTTTTTCAATGCCACTGGATGCCAACTAGTCCAGTGGAGAAGACTATTAGTTGAAGTAGGCTTTCGAAATATTTGTGTTAAGATTTGTCCATCCATATTCTTCTGGATTAAGAGGTCAAGGAAACATATCTGATTGGGATGAATTTCAGAAGTGAAATGCATGCCTATTTGATTCTGATTTAACCTATCAACAAAGGTGACGAATTTATCTTCCCCCCCTTCCCAAAACAACAAAACATCGTCGATAAATCGGCCCCAAAATAAAATGTGATTGGTGAATTGTGCCATTGTGTCCGTGAAGACAATAGTGTCCTCCCACCACCCTAAAAACAAATTTGCAAAAGTGGGTGCGCACGGCGTCCCCATCGCGGTGCCCTTCATCTGTTTGTAGAAGGCACCGTTACAGAGGAAATAGTTATGGGTTAAGATAAATCTTAACAGTGACAAAATAAATAAACTGTGCTCGTGAAAATTGGTGCTCTTAGTATCCAAAAAATACTTTATAGCCTGGATGCCCAGCTCATGATCTATATTGCTATAGAGGGCTTCCACATCCAAGCTTGCCAGGAGTGTGGATGGAGACAAAGAAAGCCCCCTGATTCTTGTTAGCACGTCATTCGTGTCTTTGATGTACGAGGGGAGAGAAGACACAAAAGGTCTCAATATCTCATCCACATACTCACTGGCAGGTTGGCTGAAAGAGTCATTACCCGAAACTATCGGGCGCCCGGGTATCGGGTACTTTCTCTTATGCACTTTTGGCAGTGCATAAAAGGTTGGAATTGTGGGGCTTTTATTGTATAGAAAATCCAATTCATCTTTGGATATAAGATTATTCCTTCTCGCTGTTCCCAAGATATCTTTGAGATCTTCCAGATATCTCTTAGTTGGATTTTCTTGTAGGATCTGGTATACTTTTTTATCCCCCAGCAGTCTATTCACCATACCTTCATAGTCATCCCTATCCAGGATAACTATGTTACCCCCCTTGTCACTTGGTTTTACTATTATGTCTTTGTTAGTTCCTAGTTCCTCCAGAGACAGAAGTTCTTCCCTGGTTAGATTCCCAGTGGTAGCTTCCCTGTTTATTCTGACTTTATTGATGTCCTGAGACACCAGCTGTACAAAAGTGTCAATCTTTTGGAACTGTGAGAAGGGGGGGGTCCACTTGGACCTTGGTTTAAGACCTGTTAAGGGAGGTGTAATTTCTACACTAAAGCCCTCACTTTCCAAATGTAGGCTCTCCAATATGTCCAACGCTTGATGCTCTTTTTGGATAAGTTTTCCAGTTTCAGTGTTTGTACTAGAAAACTGCTTGTGCAATGCCAATTTGCGTGCAAAAAGGTTGATGTCCTTTATCCAGCTGAATTTATCAAAATTCGGCACTGGCGTGAATGTTAGTCCCTTTTCTAATAAGGTGACTTGTGTTTCTGTAAGTGGCTGTGATGAGAGATTTATAATTTGGGTCGATTCAGTATTCAGCCCTGCGCAGAGTCACGCATATATGCGTCATTTCGCGAGACGCGAGATTTCCTGTGAACGCGCGCACACAGGCGCGCGCGTTCACAGGATCGGAAGGTAAGCGAGTGGATCTCCAGCCTGCCAGCGGCGATCGTTCGCTGGCAGGCTGGAGATGTGATTTTTTTAACCCCTAACAGGTATATTAGACGCTGTTTTGATAACAGCGTCTAATATACCTGCTACCTGGTCCTCTGGTGGTCCCCTTTGTTTGGATCGACCACCAGAGGACACAGGCAGCTCAGTAAAGTAGCACCAAACACCACTACACTACACCCCCCCGTCACTTATTAACCCCTTATTAGCCCCTGATCACCCCTGATCCCCCCATATAGACTCCCTGATCACCCCCCTGTCATTGATCACCCCCCTGTAAAGCTCCATTCAGACGTCCGCATGATTTTTACGGATCCACTGATAGATGGATCGGATCCGCAAAACGCATACGGACGTCTGAATGGAGCCTTACAGGGGCGTGATAAATGACTGTGGTGATCACCCCATATAGACTCCCTGATCACCCCATATAGACTCCCTGATCACCCCCCTGTCATTGATCACCCCCCTGTAAAGCTCCATTCAGATGTCCGCATGATTTTTACGGATCCACTGATAGATGGATCGGATCCGCAAAACACATACGGACGTCTGAATGGAGCCTTACAGGGGGGTGATCAATGACTGTGGTGATCACCCCATATAGACTCCCTGATCACCCCCCCTGTCATTGATTACCCCCCTGTCATTGATCACCCCCCTGTAAAGCTCCATTCAGACCTCCGCATGATTTTTACGGATCCACTGATAGATGGATCGGATCCGCAAAACGCATACGGACGTCTGAATGGAGCCTTACAGGGGCTTGATCAATGACTGTGGTGATCACCCCATATAGACTCCCTGATCACCCCCCTGTCATTGATTACCCCCCTGTCATTGATCACCCCCCTGTAAAGCTCCATTCAGACGTCCGCATGATTTTTACGGATCCACTGATAGATGGATCGGATCCGCAAAACACATACAGGCGTCTCCCTGGAGCCTTCCAGGGGGGGTGATCACCCCATATAGACTCCCTGATCACCCCCCTGTCATTGATCACCCCCCCTGTCAGGCTGCATTCAGATGTCCGTATGATTTTTACGGATCCACGGATACATGGATCGGATCCGCAAAACACATACGGATATCTGAATGGAGCCTTATAGGGGGGTGATCAATGACAGGGGGGTGATCACCCCATATAGACTCCCTGATCACCCCCCTGTCATTGATCACCCCCCTGTCATTGATCACCCCCCTGTAAGGCTCCATTCAGACATTTTATTGGCCCAAGTTAGCGGAAATTATTTTTTTTTCTTACAAAGTCTCATATTCCACTAACTTGTGTCAAAAAATTAAATCTCACATGAACTCACCATACCCCTCACGGAATCCAAATGCGTAAAAATTTTTAGACATTTATATTCCATACTTCTTCTCACGCTTTAGGGCCCCTAGAATGCCAGGGCAGTATAAATACCCCACATGTGACCCCATTTCGGAAAGAAGACACCCCCAGGTATTCCGTGAGGGGCATATTGAGTCCATGAAAGATTGAAATTTTTGTCCCAAGTTAGCGGAAAGGGAGACTTTGTGAGAAAAAAATAAATAAAATCAATTTCCGCTAACTTGTGCCAAAAAAAATAATTTCTATGAACTCGCCATGCCCCTCATTGAATACCTTGGGGTGTCTTCTTTCCAAAATGGGGTCACATGTGGGGTATTTATACTGCCCTGGCATTTTAGGGGCCCTAAAGCGTGAGAAGAAGTCTGGGATCCAAATGTCTAAAAATGCCCTCATAAAAGGAATGTGAGCCCCTTTGCGCATCTAGGCTGCAAAAAAGTGTCACACATCTGGTATCGCCGTACTCAGGAGAAGTTGGGCAATGTGTTTTGGGGTGTCATTTTACATATACCCATGCTGGGTGAGATAAATATCTTGGTCAAATGCCAACTTTGTATAAAAAAATGGGAAAAGTTGTCTTTTGCCGAGATATTTCTCTCACCCAGCATGAGTATATGTAAAAAAAACACCCCAAAACACATTGCCCAACTTCTCCTGAATACGGCGATACCACATGTGTGACACTTTTTTGCAGCCTAGGTTGGCAAAGGGGCCCACATTCCAAAGAGCACCTTTAGGATTTCACAGGTCATTTACCTACTTACCACACATTAGGGCCCCTGGAAAATGCCAGGGCAGTATAACTACCCCACAAGTGACCCCATTTTGGAAAGAAGACACCCCAAGGTATTCCGTGAGGGGCATGGCGAGTTCCTAAAATTTTATATTTTTTGTCACAAGTTAGCGGAAAATGATGATTTTTTTTTTTTTTTTTTTTTCCTTACAAAGTCTCATATTCCACTAACTTGTGACAAAAAATAAAAACTTCCATGAACTCACTATGCCCATCACGAAATACCTGGGGGGGTCTTCTTTCCAAAATAGGGTCACTTGTGGGGTAGTTATACTGCCCTGGCATTTTAGGGGCCCGAATGCGTGAGAAGTGGTTTGAAATCAAAATGTGTAAAAAATGGCCGGTGAAATCCGAAAGGTGCTCTTTGGAATATGGGCCCCTTTGCCACCTAGGCTGCAAAAAAGTGTCACACATGTGGTATCTCCGTATTCAGGAGAAGTTGGGCAATGTGTTTTGGGGTGTCATTTTACATATACCCATGCTGGGTGAGAGAAATATCTTGGCAAAAGACAACTTTTCCCATTTTTTTATACAAAGTTGGCATTTGACCAAGATATTTATCTCACCCAGCATGGGTATATGTAAAATGACACCCCAAAAACATTCCCCAACTTCTCCTGAGTACGGCGATACCACATGTGTGGCACTTTTTTGCAGCCTAGGTGGGCAAAGGGGCCCACATTCCAAAGAGCACCTTTCGGATTTCACAGGTCATTTTTTACACATTTTGATTTCAAACTACTTACCACACATTTGGGCCCCTAGAATGCCAGGGCAGTATAACTACCCAACAAGTGACCCCATTTCGGAAACAAGACACCCCAAGGTATTCGCTGATGGGCATAGTGAGTTCATAGAAGTTTTTATTTTTTGTCATAAGTGGAATATGAGACTTTGTAAGAAAAAAAAATATAAAAAAAATAATCATCATTTTCCACTAACTTGTGACAAAAAATAAAAAGTTCTATGAACTCACTATGCCCATCAGCGAATACCTTAGGGTGTCTACTTTCCGAAATGGGGTCATTTGTGGGGTATTTGTACTGTCTGGCCATTGTAGAACCTCAGGAAACATGACAGGTGCTCAGAAAGTCAGAGCTGCTTCAAAAAGCGGAAATTCACATTTTTGTACCATAGTTTGTAAACGCTATAACTTTTACCCAAACCATTTTTTTTTTACCCAAACATTTTTTTTTTATCAAAGACATGTAGAACAATAAATTTAGAGCAAAATTTATATATGGATGTCGTTTTTTTTTGCAAGATTTTACAACTGAAAGTGAAAAATGTCATTTTTTTGCAAAAAAATCGTTAAATTTCGATTAATAACAAAAAAAGTAAAAATGTCAGCAGCAATGAAATACCACCAAATGAAAGCTCTATTAGTGAGAAGAAAAGGAGGTAAATTTCATTTGGGTGGTAAGTTGCATGACCGAGCAATAAACGGTGAAAGTAGGGTAGGTCAGAAGTGTAAAAAGTGGCCTGGTCTTTCAGGGTGTTTAAGCTATGGGGGCTGAGGTGGTTAAAGGGGTTGTCTCACTTCAGTAAGTTGCATTTATCATGTAGAGAAAGTTAATACAAGGCACTTACTAATATATTGTGATTGTCCATAGTGCTTCCTTTGCTGGCTGGATTTATTTTTCTATCACATTATACACTGCTTGTTTCCATGGTTACATACCACCCTGCAATCCATCAGTGGTGGTCGTGCTTGCACACTATAGGAAAAAACATCAGCCTCTCTGGTGGCCAGGACCATGTGAGTGCACATAGGCTAGTGCTTTTTCCTATAGTGTGCAAGCACGACCACAACTGATGGATTGCAGGGTGGTCTGTAGCCATGGAAACGAGCAGTGCATAATGTGATAGAAAAATGAATCCAACCAGCAAAGGAAGCAATATGGACAATCACAGTACATTAGTAAGTGTCTTGTATTAACTTTCTCTACATGATAAATGCCACTTACGAAGTGAGACAACCCCTTTAAGGATAGATTGAAGAGTGAAAAATTTGATGAAGGGGTTACTAACTTTTCACAAAACATCTGATATGTCATAGAGGCATACGAAAAGTTCTGATCGGTGGGGGTCTGAGTGCTAAGATTCCCACCGATCCATAAAACGAGGGGAGAGAAGCAAGCACGTAGCAAGCTCTCTCTCCTCGGTACAGTGGAAGGACATATCTTTTGTGAAAAGTTTGTGACCCTTTAATCTAGAGAAGAAAAGAAAACTTTAAAGAGAGTCTGTCATCTCAATTTTGCCTATTAAACTAATGCCAATAGACTGTATCCTATTAAACATTATTTAAGACATAGCTTTATTTCCCTTTTCAATGTTTCTGTTTCTCAGGAACAGAAGTTCTTTTGTACGCCAAATCTGTTAGTTGCAGTTTGGATGTCTTTTTGTATGAAAATACGTGTGAATGGTCATGTTATTGCCTTTATGTTTGCACTTGGAAGGCTCTTTTTTTTAAGTACAGATGAGTTAAAAAACCTCACTAATGTACTCTTAAGTTTTGGACTTCCTAAAATCAAAATGATTGACTGCAATGGGGAATAAGCATATATAACTACCAAACAGACAGAAAACCATATACTGTTAACATCGAATATAGCCATGATCAGTAATATCTGAGAAACATAAAAGCTAATATATAACAGAAGAAGGGAGGTGACTGTGCGGGCTGCAGATACACTTGCCTCCACACTTTGCACATTCATACCTGCTGTGTTTTTCCCAAGGTGCTTAACATGGAGATATAGAGTTTTTATAATAAGAATATTTAATATGGCGACTAATATCAGAGGTATACAGCAACCAATTATACTAGTGACCAACAGGTACTGCAGATTCATGTGGGGTGTATCCTGTTGTATAGTGAAGTTGTTGGTGACATTTTCATTGAACTGGGAAGTATAGTTCTCTTTCTTTATATTCCATGCAACTGGAACACTAATAAGAAGTGACAAGACCACAGAGGACAACAGCATCCAGGGGACAACTTCAGATATGTTTTGCTTCAGACGCATGAACAAAGTCTTCTCAAATGTAACAAGCATTGCATAGTAGAAACCACAGAGGCAGAATGTAAACCAGAAGCTGGAGAAGATTGTGAAGAGCAGAAGAATAGAAAAGATGGTATAGACATTGTCAGAGAAATAGAGGTCACTCCAAAGGTAGAGGGCAGTGTCATTGGCCACCATGCTAAATTGGTAGGCAATATTAAAAAGACCCAGTGTGAACAGAATTAGTTCTCTTGGATTAATAGTTCTTCCTCTGGCTCTATCCATCCCATTGGCCACAATGATAAATAAATTAGTAAAAAATCCTATTAGTGTGCTAATTCCCAAAGCTGACAAAGAGAGAAGAACAAATGCAGGCAGCATTGTCTCTAAACCGTTTTTTGTCTTTTCAGGTTTCCAGTTCTGCAGAAGTGCCTTTCTTGGAGATGAAATAATCTATAGAACAGTAAAAAAAATAAGCAACTTGGGGTAACACAGTTATCTATCTAACATTTTGTATTTGCAAGATGAAATAAAGTCATAACTACTACCTGCTACTTTCTCAACCACTTCTGGAGTCATATGTCCAGACTAGAAAAAAATTATTTTTAAAAAGCATTTACTACAATTCCTTTACTCGTAGAAGGTAAATGGAAAAATACTATTCCCACCCCACACCCAAGATGATTAAGAGGAGAATGTTGAGTCCTCTCTACTAGTACCTCCGGTAGTATATAAAGCTTATCCCACTTCACATACTGCATATTTGTAATTTCATCCCACATATTAGTATAGGATTGGTAAGACTACATCTAATTGTCATATATGCAGCTGATTTTCCTGATTAATGTGGCAATGTCCCTCTACTCAGGATTTTAGGATAAGGAGACCTTTTTTCTGAGGTTGTGTGGTTGCATTTGTGTTAAATTACTCCTGGGATTTATTTGTAAAGATTTAATGCAGTAGAAGATCATCCACACTATGCTTGGATGCTTTTGAAAGAAACTCTGTTTTTAGCAAGTAAGGTGTGATGGATTGATAGGCGACGTCCTTCCATTTTTACAGTGGAGTAGTCTAGTCAATACAAGGATAGTATCTTATGAGAATGTAATCTACAAAGAAGATGACTTCCCTAGTAAGCTTGTTAAGGTGTTGGTTCCCTGGTCTACTTCTACATGATTTAACATGATTTACATGCTTCACAATACACAATATGTCCATACAGTTAGTAAGGCTATTCTGTGTCCTTTTTATTTATCCCACATCATATAACATATAACCCAAAATACTGTACGTGTATATTTTAGAACATTATAACATTAGACTAGGTCACTTACCAGCCTGTATATGTAGAGAACAATCACAAGTGCTCCTAAGCTACATGGGCTTAACCGATTTTCTGAACTAAATAGGTGAATATAATGTAGAGATTCCTTTTCAGGTAGCTGTTGTCTAAGTACAATGTTTTGTATTGTATGTCCTAGAATATTAAATGCTGAAAGCTCCTGTTTTGTGGCAAAGTTAGAGCTCAAGGTTATTTTCACATGGACGATCAATGTTATATGGTCTCCATACAGAAATAAATGAGATGAGGATTTATAGAATAATGTTGACCTGAAATTATATGAAGGTCATGTCCCATAAGTTCCTGAGGTTTAACATAAATGGTTATTAGCATAGGTTACAAGTACTGCTAATATTTTCAACCAATTAAATTAAAAAATAAATCAAATGTAAAAAAAATATTTAAAGAATTTGCAAATGATCATTTTTATATAAAAGAAAACAGGATTGGGCTGGCCCTTCATAATACAAAAGGGTACTCTGGTTTGTCCAGTCTCTGAGATAATAATGCTTCCCAAAGGTCAAGCAAAATAGTGTCGGACTGGGGTTCCTTGGACCCCCCAGAGAAAATTATTCTCCGTGCCCAAGGCCTACATCATCAATAAATAATACCTTTTTAAATCAAAGATATAGACCTTAATGGCAAGTGATTAGCTCCAAATGGACATTTTTTTTCTCATGGAAATTTGTGGGCCACTATGGCTTCATGGACTGGGTCCACCGGAGGATCCAAGTGGATCCAAGGAACCGCAGTTGCACACTGAGAAAGGCTTCAGCTTGGAGTCATTATATTGTATTATAGAACACCATGATACCAGCAATCCACAGAGGTACCCTGTATTCAATGCAACTCAAGTGTTTTGTGGACAGTAGGCTCTATGGTTTAAATTGGAAAGTCAGACTAAAGAATAAAGACCCTGATTTATCAACTGTTGTCAAATTGAAGTTTGTCTTCACATTTGTCTATTTTTGTAAAGGTAATGGTCTGTGTGCCAAATGTATTAAAGTGGCACACTTTGACTTATTTTCACCTGCCACAGCTACAGTAAATTGGGAGTGAAGAGCAGTTGAGACAATTTTCCAAATGTCCAAATGATAAATAAATCCGAAACCAACATACTTAAAAGTTTAGTTTGACCTGTCACATACTATTGATAACTATGTCTTACAAAAACTACAAAAAATTCACGGTTTACTCCAAAATAAAGACAAAACTAGTTTGTTAAATCAGGGTCAAAGTCCAAGCCTTTATCTAATAGTTTGATGGTTCCAAATTAGTCTTGACTTTTAATAGTTATACTGTCGGTTTCAAGTGTTCTCTGATGTACAGAAAATACAAGGGGCTTTATTTTGTGGAACAAATAGCTATTGGCTGGTATAAAGTCTTTAATAGAAAGAATCCTTTTAGCACCAGATTCGATCCAAACTTTCTGACCTGTCTGTTAGAGAGCTATGCTATAATTTGTTAAATCTCCAGAGCAGACATAACGCTTATTTTAATGTTTTAACAATCTCTAAAATGCATTATAGCAATCAAAATATTATCATTTAGTTGCGGTATCATTGTATGATGGCTTCATTATAGGGTCCATCTGGAATAAAGGTTAAGTGTGTTTGGTAAAAGAGATGGCTCTGTCTGTTATAATTATATTCAACTAATCTAATTATGACAGTATACCTTCACTATGCCTGGCTGCAAATTTCTTATTTGGTGGCACAAGAGCCAGGAGCAACAATCCCCTTTTCAGTCAATATAGCAATACAAGTGCAATTTATGTCTAGACAAACTAAATTCACACTATTAAAAGTCCATATTTTCCCATATTGTACAAAAATATTCAACAGTTACAGTTTTTGTAGGTTAATATGAACTCACCTTAAGTAAAAAGCAAACTTGGTATTGTAAATGTTTTTATAACACAAGCACCTTAAGCGTTTTAATGTTTCATGTGTTTTATTTCTAAGCAAAATGCCTTCTAATGGGTCTTTCTCAACAGCAATGGTAAGAATTACAAATGCTAATAGCACATGAAGAATCCACAATCTCCAAAATGTGCGAGGATGGCCATTACGACAAACAGATGTCATGTCTATTTCCACATATGCAGTTACTGATGAAGCCCAACAGATGACTATGAAGAAGAAGAGTAAACTGTAACGAACCATACATAGATTACACAATACATTGGGCATACACTGTTGTCTGTACTAAAGAATGTACAATGGAAACCATTTTATTTAAGTCCTTATGTACAAAGATTTTACAAAAATACAGAATGTGGACAAACTTGTTGGGACACTTACATATTTAGTGTACAAAACCTTTTATGTCATCTCATTCTAAATTCATAGGCCTTAATATGGAGTTGACCACCCTTTTGCAGCTAAAACTGCTCCCACTCTTCTACAGGCTTTCTACAAAAATTTTGGAGAACAGACATTGATGTTAAATGAGAGGGACATTCTAGTTCACCCCAAAGGTGTTTGATGGGGTTGAGGTCAGGGCTGTGTGAGGACAGTCAAGTTCTTCCACACCAAACTCATCCATCCATGCCTTTATGGACCAACCATGCTTTGTGCACTGGGGCGCAACAGAGTGTTGGGGACCTTTATGCACTATTAATCTCAGCACTTGGTGACCACTTTCTGTAATTTTACGTGATCTGACACTTCATGAGTTGCTGTGGTTTCTAATCGTTAAAGTGTAACCGCCATGTTTTCATCAAAAAAACTATTTTAGCATATGTTACTGCTGCTGCAGCATTATGCATAAAGCAATCTTTAGTTTCTTCACAGTTTTCTTTGAGTTTTTGGCTTAGTTATGGCTGTTTTAACATCTACAATATGAGGACCTTCTCAAAATGGCTCCTCTGCCAGTTCTCTGAAGCCAAAACTGCTTTCCCTCACTTCACATACACACTTGCTGTAGCCAGCAGCTCACTGCCAGCCAATCAGATTAGATTACTGAGAGACACACCTCCTCACTGTGAAGCCTAATGCAGGTATGCAGTGGAAAGGGACAGGGCACATTAATGAAAGCTGTTATTATAAGGTAATTACAGATCTTTTGATAATCATTGACAGACTAACTCAGGTATACATGCCTAGCTCTAATAAACTAGCAAATAAAATAAAAATATGACAGTTACACTTTAAACACTTTGCAATGATACCACTCACAGTTGATGGTAGAATATCAATTTTTTCTATTTTTTGTTTAATGGCGTTTTTGTATCTTTTGTTTTTTCTTGTTCCTTTATTGTTAAAAAATAAATAAATTTCAAAACATAGATTATTATAACTCATTAGATCATTATGGATACTGGAAATATGGTATATGGTGTGCTACAATTGACAGAATTCAAAATTTACATTTACTGTAATACACTGTATATTTATTGTGGCACACAACTATTAACCCCTGCCACACCTCATGCTGTACAGGTATGGCATTATGCCAACGTCTTGTATGGAGTAGGCTGCTGTGCTGAGCCTGCTCCATACATGAAGGGTACTGGCTGTATAATACAGCATGCATCCGGAAGCAATGACAAGCTTCACATGCAGGCAATGAAAATCTCATAGACTGTAATAGTTTTCTATTATGGTCTATGAAACAAGATTGCAGGTTCTAGCCCCTTGAGTGGGCTAAAAGTTATTGAGAGGAATTTATCATGAGGGGAATATTTGAAGTCAGTTTTGCTTCGCTCTGCATTGGAGTACTTTATGCCACATTTATCAAACGTTGTATGTTGTTTGATTCATTTGTCTATTCCTTAAACCTAACACTTTTGTCTTGGAAAGCTACTCCAGATTGCTAGTCCATCCTCCTACTAGAATGAGAATGCAACTTTTTAGCAACATTTTAAGGCCTCATGCACATGACCATTGCCCGGCCGTGGCCGTATTGGGGCCCGCAAACAGCTGGTCCGCAATATGCGGGCACCGGCCGTGTGCTCCCAGCATCACGGATGTGGACCCATTCACTTGAATGGGTCCGCAATCCAGAGCTGCGGTGCGGAACGGGGGCACGGAACCCCACGGAAGCACTACGGAGTGCTTCCGTGATGTTTCTCTCCGTGCCTCTGCACTGCAAAAAAAATAGAACATGTGCTTCAAGTTGAATGGGTCTCGATGCGTCCCGTCTGCCGCAGGGATGTTGCCCGTGCATTGGGGACCGCAAATTGCGGTCCCCAATGCTTGGAACAGCCGCACAACGGCTGTGTGCATGAGGCCTAAGTGTAAGTGCAAAAAGTCACAAAATAGGCCTTTTGTTTGAAGCCAGAATCCTGTTGTGTAGGCATGATAAATAAGGGCCATTGAATAAAAAGAACAAAAAAAATTACAAAAATATAAAAAAATATTAATCATCCCAATTTTACATATAAAGATGAATAAACAATAAAAAATAAACATAACATGTATTACCATGTCTGAAAATGTCTGAACTGTTAAAATATTAAAATATTTTACCTGCACAGTGAATGACATAAAGGAAAAAAAGAACACACGATTCACTTTTTTTTTGTCACTTTGTCCCCCCAAAAAATTGAATAACAGTGATCAAAAAGTTGAACACACCCCAAAAATGGAACCAATAAAAACTAACGTTCATCCCACAAAAAACAAGCCCTCATACAACTCTGTAGATAGAAATATAAAAAATTATGACTGTCAAAAAATGGTGATTCAAAGAAAAGTAAATTTTTTTTTAAAGTAATAAAACAAAACAAAAACTATACAAATTTGGTATAGCCATAATCATATTGACCTGCAGAATAAGGATGTCATGTCATTGTTAACACACTATGAATGGCTTTTTTTTTTCAAAACCCCAAAAACCTTGGCGGAATTGTGTTTTTGTTTTTTTTTCCCCCACAAAGAATTTTTTTCCCATTTTCCAATACAGGGCATGATGAATTGAATGGTGCCATTAAAAAATACATCTTGTCCTGCAAGAAATAAGCCTTCATATGGCTATGTGAATGGAAAATTTAAATAGTTATGGCTCTTGGAATGTATTGAGGGAAAAAAAAAATGCAAAAATGAAAATAGGCCCTCTCTTTAAGGGTTTAAAAAAGACGAGCTTACCTTAAATTGAATAAAATGAAACTTCTGCAAATATGATTATCATAACTAGTTTTAATTCTTCTGAAGTGTTCTCTGCACAATACATATCCTGGCCTAACATACACTAGTATACATACCTTCCTTGTAACATTATTCAGCAGAGGCTATTTATACAATATTGGTACTGAGCCCTATACATTTCTACTAATATCTTATCTTTTGGTTGCGCAAAAAAGTCCAAACTTTGTACCATTTAAAGTACCGGTATATCATTATCATCAGGTTTACAGTGTATAGCAGACTTTCATGAAAAAATTCATCAGTCCATGTGCTGAGAACACCCCTTTAACCATTATATAGCCTTAACAACCCAATAATGAAAAGGTACATACAGAATAATAATGTGCCTTACCCTAACTGTATAAATTATAGGATGCTTGGATTCAAAGGAATGCTCATCTGCAGAATGACATGGATGTTCCTTAACCTGCCATAAAAAGGACATCTGAATAATGATCTCAGTTTCCCATTTTAAGTACACAGGTCATGTGATTGGTGCAATTAAATTCCAAGCTTCCGATGTTTGATGTAGGTTATTTAATTATCACTTTGACATTCCCCATATGACAGTAACCTTAATAACAGTTATTAAAAGCAACTTATTCTAAAGGGAGTCGAGAGGTCATAAAACCTGGAGAGATTGCAGATAAATGTAGTTGTAATTTCTATGTGTTGCTAGAATTGACAGAATACCCAAGAGATATGCATTTATATGAGTGAACATGGCTTTGTGAAACCTTAACAATATGGTATAGTGCATGGCTCATTTAGTCCATCATACTGCATAAGGATATGAATAGAGATGAGCGAATCGAAGCTGACGAAGTGGAATTCGATCCCAATTTCAGTATAAATTAGATTTTTCCTAAAATGGCTGCTGCACATGTGAGGACATGGAGAAAGGAACTCAGGAAAGGCGGGATCACCCATAATTAGGGATGGCCTTGCGGTTCGCAGGGCGGTCGTTTTGCGGCGAATTTTGCTCGTTCTCTATTCGCCGAACGGGCGAACATATGGCGATATTCGCGCTCCGCCATATTCTTTTACATTGTGAAGAACTTTGACCCATGACACATCCATCAGGTGGTACAGGACAGCCAATTGAAACGTTTCAGCACATGGACATACCTTTTACCTTATAAATAAACCTGATCTGGCCGCCATTTTACATTCAGTCTTTTGCCAGTGTAGGGAGAGTTTGCTGTGTGGAGCAGGGACAGACTATTAGGGACACAAATCGCTAGCTAATAGGTCCACAAAAGTCCTTTTAATGACTGGCATATGTGTGCGATAGGTGTGACATACTGAGGGGTGTAATATACACTGCTCAAAAAAATAAAGGGAACACTTAAACAACACAATGTAACTCCAAGTCAATCAGACTTCTGTGAAATCAAACTGTCCACTTAGGAAGCAACACTGAGTGACAATCAATTTCACATGCTGTTGTGCAAATGGGATAGACAACAGGTGGAAATTATAGGCAATTAGCAGGACACCCCCAATAAAGGAGTGGTTCTGCAGGTGGTGACCACAGACCACTTCTCAGCTCCTATGCTTCCTGGCTGATGTTTTGGTCACTTTTGAATGCTGGCGGTGCTTTCACTCTAGTGGTAGCATGAGACGGAGTCTACAACCCACACAAGTGGCTCAGGTAGTGCAGCTTATCCAGGATGGCACATCAATGCGAGCTGTGGCAAGAAGGTTTGCTGTGTCTGTCAGCATAGTGTCCAGAGCATGGAGGCGCTACCAGGAGACAGGCCAGTACATCAGGAGACGTGGAGAAGGCCGTAGGAGGGCAACAACCCAGCAGCAGGACCGCTACCTCTGCCTTTGTGCAAGGAGGAACAGGAGGAGCACTGCCAGAGCCCTGCAAAATTACCTCCAGCAGGCCACAAATGTGCATGTGTCTGCTCAAACGGTCAGAAACAGACTCCATGAGGGTGATATGAGGGCCCAACGTCCACAGGTGGGGGTTGTGCTTACAGCCCAACACCGTGCAGGACGTTTGGCATTTGCCAGAGAACACAAAGATTGGCAAATTCGCCACTGGCGCCCTGTGCTCTTCACAGATGAAAGCAGGTTCACACTGAGCACATGTGACAGACGTGACAGAGTCTGGAGACGCCGTGGAGAACGTTCTGCTGCCTGCAACATCCTCCAGCATGACCGGTTTGGCATTGGTAATGGAGTGGGGTGGCATTTCTTTGGAGGGCCGCAGAGCCCTCCATGTGCTCGCCAGAGGTAGCCTGACTGCCATTAGGTACCGAGATGAGATCCTCAGACCCCTTGTGAGACCATATGCTGGTGCGGTTGGCCCTGGGTTCCTCCTAATGCAAGACAATGCTAGACCTCATGTGGCTGGAGTGTGTCAGCAGTTCCTGCAAGACGAAGGCATTGATGCTATGGACTGGCCCGCCCGTTCCCCAGACCTGAATCCAATTGAGCACATCTGGGACATCATGTCTCGCTCTATCCACCAACGTCACGTTGCACCACAGACTGTCCAGGAGTTGGCAGATGCTTTAGTCCAGGTCTGGGAGGAGATCCCTCAGGAGACCGTCCGCCACTTCATCAGGAGCATGCACAGGCGTTGTAGGGAGTACACACTACTGAGCCTCATTTTGACTTGTTTTAAGGACATTACATCAAAGTTGGATCAGCCTGTAGTGTGTTTTTCCACTTTAATTTTGAGTGTGACTCCAAATCCAGACCTCCATGGCTTGAAAAATTTGATTTCCATTTTTTTATTTTTGTGTGATTTTGTTGTCAGCACATTCAACTATGTAAAGAACAAAGTATTTCAGAAGAATATTTAATTATTTCAGATCTAGGATGTGTTATTTTTGTGTTCCCTTTATTTTTTTGAGCAGTGTACTTATAATATACTTTCTAACATAGAAATTATATTATAGTGCAATTGTATTGTGCAGCAGTTGTGTGCGGTTCTGCTGCAATACTGCAGCTACACAGAGTGCTAAACGCTATTGGAACAAATAATTTCTACTGGTGTGATACACCAGTTGCCCCCCAAAACACTGATTGAAGCAGGGGTGTTATATACCAATAATATACTTTCTATATAGTGCATTTAGGTAGTGCAGCATTTGTCTGCGGTTTTGCTGCGTTACCGCATCTACACAGAGTGACAAGCACTATTGGAACCAATAATTTCTATTGGTGTGATTTACCAGTTGCCCCCTAAAAAAACAGATTGAGTCTGTGGTGTGATATACTTATAATATAATTTATATATAGTGCATTTGTATTGTGCAGCATATGTTTGCGGTTTTGCTGAGATACTGCAGCTATACAGAGGGACAAATGCTATTGGAACAACTAATTGCAACTGTTCTGATTAGAGATAAGCGAATTGAAGCTGACGAAGTCGAATTCGTTTAGAATTTCTGTAAAAATCTGATTCTGAACGAATGCAAATTTTCTCACGCTTCGTGGTAATGAATCGCATTATTAGCAAGAGTTTAAAGTGCCCACATATAGCACATAGTGGGACACTGCATCAAGATGAATCAGGTGTGGATCAGCCAGGATTTCAACACACCATGCCTGATGCATAAGACAATATCATCCATGATGCCACACCAAAATTTTGACAAAAGAGACCGTTGTCTTCTGGCTACCTGCCTCAGCTACTATTCTGATGCTGTTACCCACCTGATGCCAAACATCTGATGCCAAGTGCTCCTTATTTCACCATCATCTTCAGCGAGTACTAGTATTGCACCCACCTCCACACTATGTCACCTTGCCACTCTGTGGCCTACTGATGCTGCCATGTCCACACTATGTCACCTTGCCACTCTGTGGCCTCCTGGTGCTGCCATGTCCACACTATGTCACCTTGCCACTCTGGCCTCCTGATGCTGCCATCTCCACACTATGTAACCTGGCCACTGGCTGGCCTCCACATACTGCTGCCAACTATATACTCTGTGATTGTGCCACTCGGTGGCCTCCTCATACTGCTGCCACCTCCACACTGTCATTGTGCCACTCTGTGGCCTGCTGATGCTGCCGCTACCTCCAGGCTTTGTCATTGGGCCACTGTGTGGTCATCTCATGCTGCTTCCACCTCACCACTCTGTCATAGGGACACTTTGTGGACTTCTCATGCTGTTCACACCCTCCCCACTTCATGACTGAGCCACTATTTTGGCTTTCGGCCTGGCTGACATCATCATTTATTTGACCTTTCTTCTGATCTGTCAGAAGGAAGGAAAAATGAGATGCACAACAGATCCTGTCTGTGTAGCAGCTGTAAGGCCTGTATGGTCCCATCAGAATTGGCTTGTGATTTGGTAGACAAAAGCAGGAGTGGGTACAAAACACAAAAGACATGCAAATATTCCATTCACGTGTCATCTCTGTTTTAGATCCACTCCTGTTTTTATTGGCATTAGCAATACTGAGCAAATGCTGACTGAGTGACAGAATCCAAAGACAGGATCCGTTTTTTGTGGGTCATTGTTCTGACGGATCAGAGGAAGGGCAAATTAATCAGTGACGTCAACACAAACTTACTGCTGACCCTCTCCACTCTGTCAGGGGGGCTCTACTTGTATAAGTGTGTAATAGAACAGGTTCTAGTAAAAGGAGTGCACTTCTTCTTGACACTAACATCGACCTATAAGGCAGAGTTCATACTTGAGTTATTAGGCCAGTTTTGGCAAATTTAAGTATACTTTCTTATAATTTTAATCAAGTTTTGGTTTAATAAAATCAATGTTAAAATATTTAATAAATTTTATAAAAATTAAATGTTGCGTAAGACAGGAGAGAATCAGCCAGTCTTCTGTTTATTCAATGGTGTTGCGATGGAGAAAGCATTCCAAAAAAAAAATTACTCTACACCTGGAGCCGAATCCTGTCAAGATTGATGCAAGTGCGGTATTGGCTGCACATCCAGCAAGATACTTCTGGGGGAACCTGCCTGTAATGCTTAGGCCTCTACTAGCGAAAGACAATGAGAAGACGACAAAGCTTGTTCTTTTCTGTACATTGAATGAATAATTTTTTGGGCCTGTACTCCACTGGCCTGCAGTAAAATTGATATCTAATGACCGTCTAATATACCTCCAGCCACATAATCACTTGATGTTTTCTGTCCGGTGAATGCCTAATGTTTGGGGCCTGTACTCCCGTGGCCTAAAATAAAAATCTTCTAGGCTCCAGCAGGGCACATTTTTGAGAGTTTCAATTTAAGACGCATAAAAATCGCCACTGATTAAAATACATATTTTTTTGTGTCAATTTTTGCCATTGATCCCCTTCTGGTATGTCACTGTCCATGTTGTAGGATGATTTGTGCACTTCTTGTAAGTATTTGGTGGCTGCAAATATGAGCTGAAGGTTTTTCAGGTTCAACTGCCATTAAACTGCCATCTAAAGGTGGCGGGTGGGTATTTGGGATAAAAAAAAGTCATTATAATATTTATTAATCTGTAATATGGACTTTTGTACTGTTGCATTGTTGTGATTTGTGTATATGTTTTCACAAAATTGAAATAAAAAAACACTTAATATAAAAAAAAAATTGTTTAAAAAAGTGAATGGGGCCCTCCACAAACTTGCCGTTCGGGAACAGTTCGTCCATCACTACCCATAATGCCATGCATGCAGACAATCAGCAGCCAGCCAGCCCTGTGATATCACAGCCCTATAGATAGCGGCAGCCATCTTAGATTCTGCCATTTACCAGTGTACTTAGTGCAGGGAGAGACGTCTGCAGGCGCTAGGGACAGTGTTAGAAAAAACATTATTGTGCTAAAAAAAAAAACACTTACAAGTGCAGGGAAAGATTATTCAAGGTGTAGGGAAAGAATAGGGAGAAATAATTCCACAGCATTTATGTTGAACAGGGTTCAGTAGGGGAGGTTACAGCCTGGGTAATAGGAACAATCCTATTACACCTTGCAGCACTGACTGGGGATCCAAATTGCCATTATACAGCTCTGTTATTCCAGCAAACCGTTCTTATTAGGGTGCAAGTTCTGTTTGATAAAGACATTAACAGGGTTTATTACAAGGACATATTTCTATGTCTTATTTGCCCTTGTGCGGTGCAGTTATATGTTCTAAAGCATTTTTTGGCTTGTATTAGTGGGAAAAAAGGGCTTATTAGCCGTTGTGTGGTGAAGTGCTAAAATACAGCCCTTTTTGTCGTGTATTAGTGGCAAAAGTAAAATATATTTGCCGCTCAGCGGTGCAGTTATCTGTTGTAAAGCCTTTTGTGGCGTGTATTAGCGGAAAAAGAAAAAATATACTTGCCGCTCAGCGGTGCAGTTATCTGTTGTAAAGCCTTTTGTGGCGTGTATTAGCGGAAAAAGTAAAAATTTATTTGCTGCTCAGCAGGGCAGTTATCTGTTGTAAAGCCTTTTGTGGCGTGTATTAGCAGAAAAAGAAAATATATATTTGCCGCTCAGCGGTGCAGTTATATGTTCTAAAGCTCTTTTTGACGTGTATTAGTGGCACAAAAAAGTATTTGCCGTTGTGTGGTGAAGTGAGAAAATTAAAGCCCTTTTTGGCGTGTATTAGTGGTAAAAAAATAAAGAACTTATTAGCTGTTGTGTGCTGAAGTGAGAAAATTACAGAGGTTTTTTTTAAGTGTTTTAATTTCCTTTTTATTTATTTATTGGATCTAACAGTATGTCAGACAGAGAAGTGCCAGGCCCTGCACAGGGGAGTGGCAGAGGCCTGAACGTTTCTGTCGCAGGAAGAGGTCGCAGCAGAGTAAGGGGTGTGGCAGCAGGGGTCGCAGCGAGAGGCCTGAGCTCCCAGTGTCATCTAGCAGTCATGTCTTGACTAGCAACCCAGCGGTTCTTGAATAGTTGATTCGGTCATGCACTTCGTCCCAAGTGACATCAGACACCCCCAGCCAAGAGTCGGTGGGTTCCTCTGACACAACGCTTAGTTGGCATGGCCCGGGAGCAGGCCCTGTGCCCCCACCTGTCCTGAACCTTCCTCTGTCATTTTCAGGTCCCTCAGTGCGAGAAGTATTATATGCCGTAGGCTCGGCTCCACTTTTCAGCAAGGACGAGCTACTAGAGGACAGTCAGCAGCTACTGCCCAGCCAAGATCTGGAGGAGACATACGCCGCTTCCTTCGGTAGGCGGGCAAGTAGTTCTGAGGAGAGCGTAGAAGCTGGTGTTGCGAGCGGTCAGGCTCCTGACCCAGAGACAATTGAGGAGGATAGAAGTGACGTGCAGACAGTACTTGATGATGATGATTATGTAGCTGATCGCACTTGGGAGTCGGGTGACGAAGGGGCCTCATCATCATCGGGAGAAAAGGTTAGCAGCTTGCCCGTGAGGCAGCAGCGGAGCCAGCAAGTCGCTAGCGAGGCCAGTAGTCAGCAGGGTCAGGGGTGAAGGAAATAAAGAAAAATAATAGAGGGTTAATCCAAGACTCCCCTGAAATAAATTTCAGGCAGTCAAGGCTCCACCAACTCAGCCGAAGGAAGCTGTCTGTCCTTTCCATCATCTGCTGGTCCTGATGCTCCTGCTTCTTGCCCTCCTGCTCCTCCTAGTCAGTCATTCCATCAGCAATTGATCACCGAAGCGATTGCCAAAAGACAACAGTATGCGTGCACTCATCCAACGGGGCAGAAGCTGAACGTGCTCCTGTCCAAGTTCCTGGTGCTACAGTTCCTCCCTTTCCAAGTGGTGGACTATGGACCTTTCAGAGAACTTATGGCTTGTGTCAAGCCGAGGTGGAGAGTCCTAAGCTGTCATTTCTTTGCCAAAAAGGCAGTACCAGCACTGCACACACATGTAGAACAGAAGGTGGGCCAGTCCTTGAGCCTGTCGGTGTCTGCCAAAGTGCACGGCAGCGCCGACATGTGGAGCTGTAACTACGATACATGTCTTTTACAGCCCACTGGGTGAATGTGGTTCCTGCACAGTCACACCAGCAACTTGGTCAGGTGACGCCTCTTCTGCCTCCACGTTGCCACAGCATTGGTCCTGCGACAATGTCTGCCTCTGCCTCCTAATCCTCCACTGTGCACTCAGCCTCTAGTGCAGGGACAATTCACAGTGCCCCTCCAACATACCACATGTGCAGGGCACGACGGTGTTACACTGTCTGCATCTCATTTGCCTGGGCGAATGGAGTCACACAGGGGAGGAACTGCTCCATGTCCTTCATTGAGAAATCAAATCCTGGCTTTCTCTGCGACAACCGAAAATTGGAACCAGGGTGACCGACAACGAGAAGAACATTGTGTCGGCGCTGCGTCAAGGAGGGCTGAGCCATGCAAGTGTTCAATCTGGTCGTCAAGCGGTTCCTGAAGTCTTCCACCCATCTGCAAGACATCTTAAAAATGGCCAGGAAACTTTGCATGCACTTCAGCCACTCAGACACCGCAAAGCACACCCTCCTTAAACTGCAGCTCCCCTACTGTTATGCGACATTTCCACCCGTTGGAATTCCACCCTCTATATGTTGGACAGACTATACGAACAGAGAAAGGCCTTAAATGATTTCCTGATGATCCAAGCGGACAGGAGTACTCCCCTGTGAAACTTCGATGTCAGCCAGGGCTGTTTTCTCAGGCCCTTTGAGGAGGCCACGTTATTTGTCTTTTGCCAGGACTACAGGATGAACGATGTCATTCCACTGCTTCATTTCCTGGAATAGATGCTGGTAAATCTGGCTGGTCAGGGGACGTGGGGCCTAGATCTCACGGCCACATGAGCCCTAAGGGGGCTGAACTGGAGGAGGAGGACATTGGAGCACAAGCAATGTGTATCGAAATGGTTAGTTTTTCTACACAGGCGACAGAAACGGAGAAGCAGGATGAGCAGCCAGAGCAGCTACAGGGCGATGAGGAAGATGAGGCAGAGGACCCAGTCACACCGTGGCAGTATGCAGTGGAGATGGAGGCAGGGAGTCTTCTGAGTCACTTGTGAAAATGGCCCACTGCATGCTCACTTGCTTGGGTAGTGACAGCCGAATTGTCACCATTCGGCAGAGGGATGACTTTTGACTCTCCAACTTGTTGGACCCTCGCTACCAGTCCAAAATGGGGGCCTTTTTTTACACCCGCTAAGAGGCAGGACAAACTGAACTACAAACCTGATTCCAAAAAAGTTGGGACACTAAACAAATTGTGAATAAAAACTGAATGCAATGATGTGGAGATGGCAAATGTCAATATTTTATTTGTAATAGAACGTAGATGACAGATCAAACGTTTAATCCGAGTAAATGTATCATTTTAAAAGGAAAAATATGTTGATTTCAATTTTCACAGTGTCAACAAATCCCAAAAAAGTTGGGACAAGTAGCAATAAGAGGCTGGAAAAAGTAAATTTGAGCATAACGAAGAGCTGGAAGACCAGTGTCTCTCAGAAGCCAAGATGGGTAGAGGATCACCAATTCCCACAATGTTGCGCAGAAAGATAGTGGAGCAATATCAGAAAGGTGTTACCCAGCGAAAAATTGCAAAGACTTTGCATCTATCATCATCAACTGTGCATAACATCATCCGAAGATTCAGAGAATCTGGAACAATCTCTGTGCGTAAGGGTCAAGGCCGTAAAACCATACTGGATGCCCGTGATCTCCGGGCCCTTAAACGACACTGCACCACAAACAGGAATGCTACTGTAAAGGAAATCACAGAATGGGCTCAGGAATACTTCCAGAAACCATTGTCAGTGAACACAATCCACCGTGCCATCCGCCGTTGCCAGCTGAAACTCTACAGTGCAAAGAAGAAGCCATTTCTAAGTAAGATCCACAAGCTCAGGTGTTTTCACTGGGCCAGGGATCATTTAAAATGGAGTGTGGCAAAATGGAAGACTGTTCTGTGGTCAGACGAGTCACGATTCGAAGTTCTTTTTGGAAATCTGGGACGCCATGTCATCCGGACCAAAGAGGACAAGGACAACCCAAGTTGTTATCAACGCTCAGTTCAGAAGCCTGCATCTCTGATGGTATGGGGTTGCATGAGTGCGTGTGGCATGGGCAGCTTGCCTGTCTGGAAAGGCACCATCAATGCAGAAAAATATATTCAGGTTCTAGAACAACATGCTCCCATCCAGACGTCATCTCTTTCAGGGAAGACCCTGCATTTTTCAACAAGATAATGCCAGACCACATTCTGCATCAATCACAACATCATGGCTGCGTAGGAGAAGGATCCGGGTACTGAAATGGTCAGTCTGCAGTCCAGATCTTTCACCTATAGAGAACATTTGGCGCATCATAAAGAGGAAGGTGCAACAAAGAAGGCCCAAGACAATTGAACAGTTAGAGGCCTGTATTAGACAAGAATGGGAGAGCATTCCTATTTCTAAACTTGAGAAACTGGTCTCCTCGGTCCCCAGACGTCTGTTGAGTGTTGTAAGAAGAAGGGGAGATGCCACACAGTGGTGAAAATGGCCTTGTCCCAACTTTTTGGGGATTTGTTGACACCATGAAATTCTGATTCAACATATTTTTCCCTTAAAATGGTCCATTTTCTCAGTATTTATTCACGATTTGTATAGTGTCCCAACTTTTTTGGAATCCGGTTTGTACTATAGAGATCCTATGTAGTCAGTTGGCCACTGCCTATTTGCGCCATCGTCCATCCTCCTATGTAGTCACGTTCCACTGCCATGGCTGCTGGGGAGGGGTGGGGTGGCAGGAGCAGTACCAGCTCCATCAGCAGCAGCCTGAGTCTAGAGTCGCTGATGAGCAACTTTCTTCACCCGCATAGTGAAAAAACTACTCACCAGCAGCTAGACGTAGAGCAGAACCTGAACCAGCAGGTGGTGGCATACTTGGATTGCACCCTGCCAGCCGTCATTGAAGATCCGCTGGACTACTGGGCAGCCAAACTCGATTTGTGGCCGAGTTTGACCTGGAAAAGCTGTCCTGCCCGACCAGTACTGTGGCATCAGAGCGGGTGTTTAGTGCGGTGGGGGCCATAGTTACCCCAAGAAGAACTCGCCTGTCCACCCAAAATGTGGAGAGACTGACCTTTGTCAAGATGAATCAGGCGTAGATCAGCCAGGATTTCCACCCACCAATACCTAATCAGACTAGATTAGGTCATCCATAGTGCCACACCAACACTTTGACAAAAGAAACCGGTTTCTTCTTCTTCTGGCTACCTGTCTCAGCTACTATTCTGATGCTGCCACACATCTGATGCCAAGTGCTCCTTCTTTCACCCACCATCTTCAGCAAGTACTGGTATTGCCACCCACCTCCACACTATGTCACCTTGTCACTCTGTGGTCTCCTCATGCTGCTGCTGCCACCTCCACACCAGTTCTTAATGTGCTGTTGAGCCTTCTCTGTCAAAAAAAATCCTCTTAATGTGCCCTGGAGAGTTTTGTCTTTTGCTAGTTATTATCCCTGATTCACTTCTTGAGTCAGGGTTCTGCTGTTTTGGCACTTTACGTATAATAGCGGTAATATGCTAGCATATCCCCAACTTTAAAGAAGATCTCCCACAACAATTTTTATTCTCTGACCTGCTAGAAAGGTACAAGATGTAATATGTAGTGAAGGTAATCTTCTTACCAGTGGCTGTATTTGTGGGCTATCCCCTCCCTTCTAATTCATAGCTATGTCATGTGACCAACTCTCTGATCTCCAACTGACACATGACAGGAACTTAGTTACTTCTCTATTCATTCCTATGAGACTGACATTGAGGCTCCCAAAGGAATACATAGAGAAACTGACTTCCTGTCCACACATAAGAAGCTGTGTTATTTGGAAAGTCTGATTTCTGGTCACATGACACAGCTGAGGATCAGAAGGGAGGGGATAACTCACAAATACAGGAACTGGTAGGAAGATTACCTTCACTACATATTACATCATGTACCTTTCTAGCAGGTCAGAGAATAACATTTTTCGCAGGAGTTCTTCTTTAAGCAAAGTCACGCAGCACAGCTGTCATAAAAAAAGTGAGATGAAACAAAATTATACAAAAAAAGAAAAGGAAGAAAAAAAACTAAAAAGAGTCACACATAAGATATGAATTGCTTCTGATGCAATCTTTCCTCCCTATCTTTCATGTCTTCCTCCTATTAGGGCTGCCTACATACGCAGGAACGATTCAGCTAGTGCAAGACGGAGCTTCATCCACATCTTCAGCCAGAAAAAGCCGGGTATCCCAGCAGGGCTCTTTCACCATCACTTCAGGCCAATTCTCTCCTTTTGCCTTTCGTTGCTGCCGTTCCAGGCCTTCCATAGTAATCTGCCTGCTGAACTATGCATAGCTCAGCATAGACAGTGTAAAAATCCTATTCACCCTAATAGATCTCTATTAGGCCTCTTGCACACGAATGTTGTGCTTCCCTTCCGTGCATTGGGGACCGCACTTTGCTGTCCCCAATGCACGGGCAACGTCCGTGCAGTGGCCAGGACAGATCGAGACCCATTCATCCGTGATCCGTCCCCACCACAATTTTTTTTTAAAAAGTTCTATTTTTTTGCGGTGCGGAGGTGCAACGTCCGTACATGCGGCTAGGGTCCTTTTAAGATTTGATAAATGTAATTTTTCATGATGCCAGTTGCATTTCAGCAACGAGGGAATAGGTCCCCCTAAGTAGACGGTATTGGTGGTAACCAGGTGTAGGAATGCCAGAGTTGTGTAAGGGTTGCCTATAGTGTCCCTTTAGGTGTGGCTGTACACTTGTCACGGTGCTCCTACCTGGATAAGTGGTAACCCCAGGCTTTGCCGGACGAAGCAGAGCAAATAGGATGAATAAGTGGTGGAGAGGATAATGAAAGAAATTGAGTCCAGACTTTGTATGAAGTTCAACTGCAGCTGGCAACACACTTCCAGGTGGGACGCAGCACGGCACTCCTGCTTCCTTAGCAGAGGGTCAGCTAGAACTCACTAACTGGAACTAACCGGTCCCTACCCTTCCTGCAGGACTTACCCACTCCTCCACGGGGGGGGGGGGGGGGGGGGGTGTTATAATGGACTGGAATGTTCCATTCTATTCTACATACTGCTCTGCCATATTCACTGCCACTTGCTGGTGAACCAGGCACATTACATTTGAACATAAACAGATGCATAACAGGAGATGCACAATATATGGGACCTGGAATAAATGTATAAAATGACATTGAGATTGCATACCCAGATAGAAACAGGGCATAGGTGTGGTAATGCAACTCGGGGCGTTACAAAGGCACGGACAGAAACACCACAGAAGCACTCCGTAGTGCTTCTGTGGGGTTCCGATCCGTGCTTCTGTTCCGCATCTCCGTGATTGCGTACCCATTCAAGTGGGTCCGCATCCGTAATGTGGAGTGCACACGGGCCGGTGCCCGTGTATTGTGGACCTGCTGTATGCGGGCCGCAATATGGCCACGGGCACACAACATTCGTGTGCAAGAGGCCTTAGGGTGAATAGGACAAGGGATCAAAAGATCACAGGTTCTAGCCCCTAAGGGGACTAATAGTTAATAAATAGTAAGTTAAAAAAAAGTTTAAATCATCCCCTTTCCCAATTTTACATATGAAAATATATAAAAAATAAACATATTAGGTATTGCTGCGTCCAAAAATGTCTGAACTATTAAAATATAAAAATAATTTCCTGTGCGATGAATGCCTTAACGTAAAAAAAATTCAAAACACGTCATTGCCATTTTTTTGTCATCTTGTCCCCCAATAAAGTTAACAAAAAGTCATAGATACCACAAAAATTGTACCAATAACAACTAAAGTTCGTTATGCAAAAAAAAACAAGCCCTCATACAGCTCTGTAGATCGAAATATCAAAAAACTCTGGCTGTCAAAATATGGCAATGCAAAGAAAATTTAGATTTTTTTCCAAAGGTGTTAATTTTTTTAAATAGTGATTAAAATAAAAACTAAAGTTTGGTATTGGCGCAATCGTATTGAGCTGCAGAATTAGAACATCATTTTAGTGCACAGTGAACGCCGTGATTTCAAAACTCCAAAAACCTTGACAGAATTGTGTTTTTTTTTCCAATTGTACACCATAAAGAATTTTTATTCCTGTTTTACAATACAAGACATGGTAAATTAAATGGTGGCATTAAAAAATTCATCTTGTCCCACAAAAAAATAAGCCCTGATATCTCGGTATAGTGCACAATGGGTAACAAATCAGTAAAAGTAGTAGAATTGTGTAATTTATTTAAGTAATCAATGTTAAAGGAGGTTGTCCGGCCTAAATAAAAACAAACAAACAAATACAGCGGTCACATGTGCAAGAAAGAAAGGAAAAAAACTGTGTTTCCTCTGCTCTCGGGACTTCTTAGATTGAGGGCCATAAATGGTGGCTACATGATTTAACGTTATGTTCTGCAGGCAGGGCCGGTTTTAGACAAAATGTAGCCCTAGGCAAAATCAAAAGGGGGGCCCACATCTTGTAACAATGTGCTAAAAACACAGTCCGACACCCGACACCCCCGCCGATCAGCTGTTTGAAGAGACGGCGCGTGCTGTTCACTGCTGCTGTCCCATAGACATACAGCAGCAGAGCAGGAATAGAGGAGGGAGACGGCACGTGCGCACAGCGTCTCCTCAAACAGCTGATCGTCGGGAGTGCCGGGTGTCAGACCCCCGTAGATCTAATATTGATGACCTATCCTAAGGATAGGTCAATATGAAAAAACCCGGAGAACCTCTTGAAGCTACCCCCAATACTGTGCCTGTTTTGCTCCCCCCCATGACCACAAATATACTATACACCCAGACTGCCCTCATTAGTAATGTTGCCCCCAATAGTGATAATACTCCCAAGATAGCCCCCATTAGTAGCAATGCCCTCCATATTGCGTCAAATAATAATAAAACCCCTACAGTACCCTAGTAGTAATAATATAACCATAATGCTCCCAGTGGCTCTAATGTCTCCCTGTAGTGCCCCCCACTAGTTCCAATATATAATGCTTCCCCCCGTAGTGACAATATATATATATACAGTCCTGATCAAAAGTTTAAAACCACTTGAAAAATGACAAAAAATCATATTTTACATTGTTGGATCTTAACAAGGTTCCAAGTAGAGCTTCAACATGCAACAAGAAGAAATGAGAGTGAGACAAAACATTTTTTGAGCATTCAATTAATTGAAAATAACGATTAAACTGAAACAGGCTGTTTTTCAGCTGATCCAAATTTTAGGACCATGTGCCTTTAAAAGGCCAAATCTGTGCAAAGATGTGGATTCATTGTCATTTTCTGTCAGGTAGTCACACGTTGTGATGGCAAAGGCAAAAAACTCTCCATTTTTGAACGTGGTCGGGTTGTTGAACTGCATAAGCAGGGTCTCTCACAGCGCGCCATCGCTGCTGAGGTGGGACGCAGTAAGACAGTCATTTGGAATTTCTTAAATAATCCTGAGGGTTATGGAACAAAAAAGTGGAAGTGGAAGACCCCAAAAAATTTCATCAGCACTGAGCCAATTTGGATCCAATTGGCTGTCCGTCAAGACACTGGACGATCCTCGACCCAAATTAAGGCCCTTACTGGTGCTGACTGCAGCCCCATAACCATCAGACGGCATCTGAGACTGAAGGGCTTCAAAAACAAAAATGTCTTCAAACACCTCGTCTCCTTGAACGCCACAGAACTGCTCGTTTGGACTTTGCAAGAGAGCACCAAACATGGGACATTCAAAGGTGGAAGAAAGTTTTATTCTCTGATGAGAAAAAATTTAACCTTGATGGTCCTAATGGTTTTCCAACGTTACTGGCATGACAAGCAGATCCCACCTGAGATGTTTTCTACGTGCCACAGTGGAGGGGGCGCCATAATGGTCTGGAGTGCTTTTTCCTTCAGTGGAACAATGGAGCTTCAGGAAGTGCAGGGGCGTCAAACGGCCGCTGGCTATGTCCAGATGTTGCAGAGAGCATTCCTCATGACTGAGGGCCCTCGTCTGTGTGGTAACGACTGGGTTTTTCAACAGGACAACGCTACAGTACACAATGCCAGCAGGACAAGGGACTTCTTCCAGGAGAATAGCATCACTCTTTTGGCCCATCCTGCGTGTTCCCCTGATCTAAATCCAATTGAGAACCTTTGGGGATGGATGGCAAGGGAAGTTTACAAAAATGGACAACAGTTCCAGACAGTAGATGGCCTTCGTGCGGCCGTCTTCACCACTTGGAGAAATGTTCCCACTCACCTCATGGAAACGCTTGCATTAAGCATGCCGAAACGATTTTTTTTTAAAAATATAATTGGATATTTATTATGGTGTAAAACAGAAATGTAAATACACTTTTATAGTAGAATAATGCACATAAGTACAAAGTAAGGATAATACACAAAATACATCACATACATATTGGATGGGCATATGTAACACTTGATAATAGTCAGTGATGAAGAATGGAAGACCGAACAAAAATAAAGCATTAACATGAACTAACTGAGACTGTGTCTATCTGTAACCAGTCCGAAGAAGGACTACTGTGCAATATATCCTAAACAAAGAGACATCAGGTAGAAGTGTGAGAGCTTTAAGGACCTGAAGGCCCAGAGCTTCTCAGCCAATAATACCCAACCCAACAGATACCCAACAGACAAGACAAATGACATAGACAAAGACATAAAAAGGAAGGGGGAAGGAACATTCCTTTCACACGAGATATTCAAGGTTGCCTAGTGGCCCAGTAATTATAGCATATGTCCCATATGGCATTGAAGAGTGCCATTTTGTCCTGAAACATAGCAAATCAGAGACCCGTGGTGGTTCGGGGCTTTTCCAGGCTCCGGAGACTAGACAACGGGCTGCTGTTAGTATCAGTAGCAGCAGCTTGAATGCATGTTTTTTAACTTGTATGGGGACCACATTGAGGAGGAAGGACACAGGTTCCGGTCGGATTTAAATTCCAAAGACATCACTCAGGAGGGTGCCTACTTCAGTCCAGTAGGGGCATATCTTGGGACAGTCCCAAAAAATGTGAGGCAATGTACCCCGATGTAAGCCACATCTCCAACAATCACCCGGGACTACTGGATTCATTCTATGAAGGAGGTCAGGAGTGTAATACCAGTACATTAAGATTTTATATTGGTTCTCCTGATGAAGTACCGACATAGATGATTTTGCTGCCCTCCTCCATATAAGGTGCCATAGTGAGTACGGCAAGGCCCTCCCCAGATATTCCTCCCACCGCACCATGAACAGTAGGAATGCCTTTGGACCCGATCAGGGAAGGGAGTCAGCAATATGGAGTAAATCTCAGAAATTAAACCTTTCGCATGTACCCCTTCCCTGCAAAGGCGTTTAAAGGGAGTCGGGAGGGAAACTGTGACCCCTGAAAAGATGGACTGGGCAAAGTGCCTAATCTGGTGCCTAAAAGAAGTTGGAGGAGGGGGGGAGATCATATTTGGCCTGCAGGGTAGTAAATGGCATAAGGACCCTAGTGAAGGGGTCCACAATATCAGCGAACCGAAACACCCCCCGCTGAAACCATGGTCTCGTTGTGGACGTGATAAGACTAGCAGGGAGCGTGGGGTGATATAAGAAGGAGGTCATGGCGGAGTGAATGGACTCCAGAGGGAATTTGCTACTGCACTGCTGCCAGATGCGTCTGGTACAATCCCATGGGCCCTAGGAGATCCTTGGCTGGCTGAGTCCTGTCAGGTCCGGACCATAGCATGGAGCTAGGATGTACAGGAGCCAGCCAGAGTCTTTCTACCTGCATCCAGACAGAATAAGGGTGCAAGGAAGCCCAGGCTGTGACAGAGCGTAGCTGGGCCGCCCAGTAATATTTAGACAGATCCGGAACCCCTAGACCGCCCTGGTGCCTACTAGATAGGAGAACCGACCTCGGGATTCTGTGCCGCCTTCCCGCCCATATGAATCTAAGGAGGTGGGATTGAGTGGATCTCAGGTCTTTAAGGGGGACATTAATCGGTAAGGTCTCAAAAAGGTACAGAAGCTTGGGCAAGATCGTCATTTTAGTCGCAGCAATACGCCCCATGAGAGAGAGTGGGAGAGGGTGCCACCTATCTAGAAGACCCCTAATCTCGGCATATATACATGGGAAATTAACTTTGTAAAGCTCTCCATATCGGGGAGTGAGGTCAACCCCCAAATATCGCAGTGAATCCATCTTCCAATGGAAAGGAAAGTTAACCTTGAGAGAGCTCAGGGCCGTCTGAGAAAGATTAAGAGGGAGGGCCTCAGTTTTATGGGTGTTGACCTTATACCCCGAGAGATGACCAAACTCCCGTAGGATGGAGTGGTGGTTTGGTAGGGAAATGTGAAGCTTGGTAAGGGTAAGGAGGATATCATCAGCATATAGCGATAGCTTAAACTCCCTATCCTTGACCATAACACCTCTGATATCCGGGCAAGCCCTGATCTTGGCCGCCAGGGGTTCGATACACATGGCAAAAAGTAGGGAAGATAGGGGGCAACCCTGCCTCGTTCCATTAGCAATGTTTATGGGTCGAGATTGAGCATGAGGTAGTCTGATCGTTCCTGTGGGGGAGGAGTATAGACTATGAATGGCTCTATCAAATGGGCCAGAAAGGCCGTAAGCCTGGAGGGTAGCAAAGAGGAAAGGCCAACCTAAATGGTCGAATGCCTTTTCCGCATCTAAACTTAGAAGTAACGCCTCCCCACCCGAGCGAGATATGACAACTATCAAGTCAATGTTTCTTCGTGTGTTGTCGGCCCCCTGACGGCCCGGGACAAATCCCACCTGGTCTTTATGAAGCAGGGAGGGGAGAAAGACGTTTAGTCGGGTAGCTAGGGTTTTGGTGAAAATCTTAAGGTCTTAGTTAAGTAGGGCAATGGGCCTATAATTAGGGCATTCGTGCGGATCCTTCCCAGGTTTCGGAATCATCGTGAGATACGAGTGAGACATTGGGGGAGGTACTGCATTGCCAGCTAGGAAATTATTGAATAGGGTTACTAAGTGAGGGGTTAGTTCAGTCTTAAAGGTCTTATAATATTTGTACGAAAAGCCATCAGTCCCTGGGGATTTACCCTCAGGTAGATGTTCCACCACCTCCCCAATCTCCTCCGGCGTGATCGGACTATTAAGGGCGGCAAGGTCGGAAGTCGATAGGGTAGGAAGGCGACAGGATGCCAAATAAGACCGGAGTGTACTATCTCTCAGTCCCTCATTTGTGGGAAGGTCGGAGGGTAAGTTATACAGGGAAGATTAATAGGCTGAGAACTGCTCCACTATCACCTGGGGGTCATAGTGGATTGTTCAGTCAGATCCCCTAATAGCACTCGGCCCCGTTTGGGAGCTGTGGTTCCTAAGTTGTCTGGCCAGCAAAGTGTGGGGTTTGTTCCCCCAAGCATAATAGCGCTGTTGTGTGTAAAGTAATAACTTGCTGACACGACCTAAAGCTAGACTCTTCAATTGGGTCCTAGTATTTACAATTCGTCTCAGTGTGCAGCGTGAGGGATGAGCAGCCATCTTGTCTTCTAGTGTTTGAAGGCGGGACGTAAGGGTCTTGACTAAGGCAGTCGAGTCCTTCTTTAATTTTGAGCTTGTTGTAATACAATGACCCCTCATGACCGCTTTATGCGCTTCCCACAAAGGACAGACATCCCCTACTGATCCCTCATTTAGGTCAAAGTACGTTTTCAGACGTTTGCGGAGTTCCTCCCTAATGGTAGGTTGTTTCAGGAGGGAGTCATTAAGTCTCCAGTGGCAATGGCGTACATGGCCCGACTCACTACTAATGTCAACTAGTACAGGAGCATGGTCTGACCAGGTGATTCGGCCCATGTCCGCTCCCTCCAATAGTCTGAGGGTCGAAATGGTACCAAAGAGGTAATCAATGCGGGTGTGTGAACCATGTGGGGCAGAGTAAAAGGAAAAGTACCTATCAGTGGGATAAGTGAGACGCCAGAGGTCATACAGGGAGTATTTCCGCACTAGTTTACGAAAATCTCTGGCTAAGCGCTGCTGTGTCGAGTGTATTGTTCTACCTGGAAGGGCCAGGCGATCCATCGATTCAGAGAACACTGCATTAAAATCTCCACCCAGGAGGACTAGGGGCTCTGAGGAGTCCGCTCCCTCACCAAACACCTTGCGGAAAATTCCGCAGAGAAAGCGAATCTGGGACGTGTTTGGTCCATAAATGTTACATAAGGTGATAGGTCTATCCGCCAAACAGCCACGGAGAATAATGTAACGGCCCTGTGAATCTAATATTGAAGATTCAATCCTGAGGGGACACTGTGCAGACACCAAGATAGAAACACCCGTCCTCTGACGGCTATGAGTAGCCGAATAAGCGGTTGGATAAAGGTGAGAGGCAAAACGGAAGGAGGAGCTGCCATCAAAGTGTGTTTCCTGTAAGAATACAATGTCTGCTTTAAGGGATTTCAATTCCAAATTCCAGTTTCCTCTTGGCGTTGGAATTAAGCCCCTTGACATTAAAGGTTATGCACCGCATCGTGTGAGTATGAGATGATACACAATGTATGTAGGGTACAGCTCATCAAGGAGGTCCGTATATGTCAGCAGGTTCACACCAGTCGGACAACGGATCAAAGGCAGAGCTGAGGTACACGATCTCCACAGGCAAGGAAGTTCAGGTACCTACAGCAGGAGAGAGAACACAAGGGGGAGGGGGAAGAGACAGGACTGGACAACACAAAGACAGACAAACAGATAGCAATAAACAGCTTTTCCCAGAGATGTAATCCCTGCTAGGGGCAAATAAGAAGCGCCTTCGGGGGTGTAAGTGTCGGAGACCAACAGGTTAAGGCTGACCAGGGTGCCAACTACAATTATCTGAGAGAAACGAAAACAGGTTACAACTAGGTGGAGCCTTCAGAGAGCCTGCACCGCGATGTAGCAACAAGAAAACAATGACTGGCTTAACAGAGGAAATAAGTGATCGATACGGGGACCCTTCAGGGACCATCAATCCTGAGGGCGAAAGGGGTTAAGGGCAAGTTCTGGACAACCAAGTCCCCTCAGCCGTTGGCAATCAAGCAGATGGGCGATGTCCTGATAACGGAGGAGACCGCGGGGAAGAGGATGCACTTGGACCAGGTCTTCTTTTCCTGGTTACAGGAGACCAAAGGAGGGGCGGTGGAAGCGCTGGAGACTCAAACTCCCAATCCGACATGTCAGGGATAAGAATTCCAAGTGATTCGCAGAAAGGGCGAAGATCCGAAAAGGATGTTCTTCCTTGATGACGGACCGTCAGGGCAAAAGGGAATCCCCAGCCGTAGGCATTCTGGCGGTCCCTGAGTAATGTGAGGAGAGGCTGGAGATGTCTCCTTTTCTGGAGTGTGAACCAGGATAGGTCAGGAAACAATTGAACTGGAGCGCCATCAAAGTCAAAGTTGCGTAGAGATCTCGCCTTAGCCATGATGGATTCTTTAAGGGCAAAATAGTTGACACAACAAATTACGTCCCTAGGACGCGCAGCAGATCCCTTAGGCTTGAGTGCTCTATGAGCTTTGTCCAACTTGATCTTGTGCGAGGATGGTTGCCCCAGGATCATGTTAAAGATGGCTTCCAGCGTAGCAAAGAGATCTTCTTCACCGGTAGCCTCCGGAAGACCCCGTACTCGGATATTGTTCTAGCGCCCTCGGTTATCCAAGTCCTCTAAATGCCGTCCCATGCCCCTGAGCACAGCCGTTTGGACAGAAATGGATTCATGAAGCGTGGAAATATATTGCCTGGTATCGTCATGGGAATTTTCTAGGGAGTCAACCCGGTCCACCACATGTTTAATATCGATGCAAACTGCCTCAATTTCAGCTCTGCAGGCGTCCGTGACTTCAGAAATAAGAACCCGAAAGTCCTCTTTTGTAGGAAAGTGACTAAAATAGCTCGCCCAGGGCTGTGGAGGTTCAGGCAGGGGTGTGGGGTCCATAACGGCAAGTGATGGAGGGCTTGGGGATCTGGCCCAGATGTCAGAAGGGAGAGGAGAGCTGCTGTCCCCCTGGTCCAGCAATGGAGGGGCTGGGGGCTGCTTATTTTGCCAGGGCTCATGTAATGGGGTCCCAGGAAGGCTGGATGCAGGGTCCCCTGGGATAATATCCCGTCCCCTAGTGGCCACAGTACCTTTAGTTGCAGTCGCCCCCTGAGAAGCGGGTCCAGGAGCCATCATGGCGGGATCCCTCCTTCCAGCAGCAGCAGGCCGAAAGTCCGGGGCGGCCGGTGAGAGCCCCAGGTCAGAGGATCCGCGTGCGGACACTGTGACGGCGGCCCGGTTCCTGGAAGAAATCCAGCAGGGGTAAGTAGCGCTGTGTCCTTCTCCCTGGTCAGGGCGCGGGAATCCAGCGGGGGGGAGGGAGGAATGGCGGGAGGTCCTCTGTGCCTTGGTGCTGCGAGGTGGAAGTGCAATCCCTGCACTGCTCAAGGGTCCTAGTAGGTTAGAGGGATCGGGGAGGGTTAGGGGTCTTTTTCGGAGCCACTTTCTTCCCCATAGGATCCAAGAGAGATGTGGCCAGAAAGTTGCGGTGCAGGCGGGAGCAGCTCCTTGAAGCAGCCATCACCGTCGGCGTCCAGAAACGCCCCCCCCCCCCGAAACGATTTTTTTTAAGTGATAAACAAGCTACTCATTACTGAGTTCATGTTTGGAAGTTGGATTTCTTTTTTGGGGGGTTTAGTTCTTTTTTTGGAGGTGTGGTCCTAAACTTTTGATCAGCTGAAAAACAGCCTGTTTCAGTTTATTCGTTGTTTTCATTTAATTAAATGCTCAAAAAATGTTTTGTCTCACTCCCATTTCTTCTTGTTGCATGTTGAAGCTCTACTTGGAACCTTGTTAAGATCCAGCCATGCTAAATATGATTTTTTGCCATTTTTCAAGTGGTCTTAAACTTTTGATCAGGACTGTATAATGTTCCACGGTAGTGCCAGTATATAATGCTCCTCTATTCCTCCCCAGTAGCGCAAGGTATATATAATGATCTCCTTCCCCCTTCCCTGGTGCCCCCAGCAGTGTGGACATTTAGTATAAAAAAAAAACAAAAAAAAAAAAAAACGCCTCCCTCCCGTCCCCCCGCCGCTGTCTGTGATGCAAACAACAGTTTTATCTGTAGCTTGTGTTGCAGCGTCCTGATGCATGCTGTCCCAATGTCATCACCACTCCTGCTCCGGGTCTCACGTGATGATGTCATCATGCGAGACCCAGAGCAGGAGGTTGCAGTGATGTTATTGTGGCTTATTGCTCTGTTCTAATGCCTCACAGGTTGAGGCCTAGCGGCCTGAGGCTTGTGAAGTTGGATGGCCATGAGTGCGCCCCCTTTTATGGGGCGAAGTGGTGCCCTAGGTGGATGACTACCCTCCCCTATCCATCGTCCCAGCACTAATTCAGACCACATTAGTGCAGGAGGTATAACAGGAAAGGACTATAACTTCCAGCATGTCTAAGCCATTATTATTTAATATCAGAGCACATTACAATGGGACGTATAAGAGGATGGGACTATAACTCCCAGCATGTCCAAGCTGTTATTATGTAATATGAGAGTACATTACAAGAGGAGGTATAAGAGAAGACTACAACTCCCAGCATGTCCAAGCAGCTATTATGCAATATCAGAGTACATTATAAAAGGAGGTATGCAATTCCCAGCATATCCAGGGTGTTGTAATGTACCCTGATATTATATAATAATGGCCTGCACATGCTGAGAGTTGTAGTCCTCTCCTTTCATACCTCCTTTTGTAATGTACTCTGATATTACATAACAAGCTGGACATGATGGGCAAAGGTTCCATAAATTACGACCAAGACCATATAACTACTCAATAACATTTATTAAGTAAATAGAATATAAGAATATATGTGGACGTAAAGGCCGCAATGTTAATTCTTTGCATAAATAAATTCCTTCTTAAATATAGAGATAAAACCAACAATTCCAATTAAATAATGAGCGATTTAACCCACAAGCTATGTATTACATAGCACACCCAAAACATCGCAGCCCTTTTTTAATCATGTTTGAAAACCCACATTAAGAATATCGTTGCCTATATCAGACAAACGCCAATAGTCAGGTGTGTAAAGACCTCCCAAGAATCCTTCAAGTTCAATGTGTCTGTAAGAAAAACCATTCAACTGAGCTAAGAATTTATTCATCTTTCTTCCTGATCTTTTCTAAGAAATGAAGATCATTATGAGACCAGAGGAACTTCGGAATAATTTCCGAAAAAGTAATGACAGCATTAGGTAGTTTTAAAAGTAGTTTTAAAGTTATTAATCCAATCCAGGGAATTAATGCGGCCTAAATCTTTTTTGCCAAAATGTATATCAGGTAGAGGTAAGTAAAATGCTAGGGAATTACAAAAAGACCATACATCTCTCGCTTTTAAGTCAGATTGTGCAGACCAATGAATATGTATATTTAATTTTAAACCAAGGTCATGTGAAAACTTTCTAAGATGAGCTCTATCAAATGCTCCATTAACGATGTCGTTCACAATTATCCAAATCTTGCGATGACCTGAAAGACAAATAAGACTAATCTAATAACAATTCCGGACTAATGTATATCTTGAATCTCTCAGATTTCCATCTCCCTACATTTTTTATCAAGGATGAAGCCAAACCTAGTTGAGCAGCTAAGGTGGCTGCTCCTATTCTAAAGGAATGTGTCGAAATCTTACAATTATGGAAACCCATTGTATTTTTTTTTAATTGCGTTAAATTGGAATTTTGTAAGCAGTGAATAGTCTTGATGTAGGAATAAGGGACCGGACACCTTGGGCCTACATTTCAATCAAATAAACATAGCCGATAACGGGAATAATCGAGAGATGTAAAGGGGGTATAAAGATATCCAAAAACCTTTTTGAATTTGATCAGTTTTTGACTTATGAATAAAAAGTTTTGAAATGTTCTCATTGCATACCAAGTTGGTAAAATTAATAGGTGATATGCTTTGTTTATTTGCAGCCGTAAATTCACTGATCCGCAAAGCTGTGAAGAAAGCTAAAAGAAATACAGACCAGAAAAGAGTAGTTTCTAGTTCAGAACTACATAATTTGGGTAAAATATCATGTAATTGTAATAATAATGAATTAGATATTGGTCTGTTTTTTTCCTTTCTCATTGTATTTCTATTCAGACCTTTTAATGCCTGATTCAAGATGAAATTACTTTTTATTGGTTGATGACCTAAAATTTTGAAAAAGAAGGAAATCCCAATAAAATTTTTGTTTATTGTGTAAAAAGAGTTTTTATTTTATCAATAAACAATTAAGGAATTCGACTAAAGGTAAAATTTTATTTGAAAACTTATCTAAATTATTCTTGTCACAAAAGGATGTCCATAGCTTCCAAGCTGAAGAATAAGTTGACCATGTATTTGGGGAGAGGGATTTCCATATTAGTTCACTCTTAAATTAACTTACTTTTAAATTAATCCCCAAACATGTGCCGGGCAAGGGGTGTTTAAGGATGCTGCTTCTGGAACTAGTTGTTTGAAGAGTTTTAGGTTCTGGCAAGATAAAGCATTAGCTATTACATTAGACTTTCCAGGAACTTATGATGCTTTTAACCAAATATTGTTAATGAGAAATAATAAAACTAACTCACGGAGTAAAACTGTACCAGGAATAGACTTTGACGCCAGACAATTGATGGCAAAGACTACACCCATGTTGTCAGATAGGAGTAGAATTCTTTTAATAGTAAAATTTGGCCTCCAAATATGTAAAGCGGCTCTCCTATCCTATTGTTTTGGGTTGGTGCTCTGTCTGGAGTGGCTAACCCAGTCACTAAAAGCGTATAAATAATATAAGGACAATAGTCAGGCACTCGCCATCTGACTCAACACAGGAATCAAATAAAATACACATTTTATTCTAATATCAATTATTTAAAAAGGCCAAAAACATATAATATGAATGAGAGTAAGGATATAAAAGTCCAATTATCGCCTATAACATTCTAGTGTTTTGACCTGAGATGAGTATATTTAATACATAAATCACTGCGAAAGGTGCACCACAATGATATGCACCACAATGATAACACGGTCTGTGATCCGCTGCTAACGGCAATCCCCAGCAAAAATGCATACAATGGAGGATGTCAGCAGTGGACCACATGCACCACAATGGCCTGTTATAGGTGGGGCTTACAGCCTTATCATCTCTCCCACTGCCAGAGTGATCTCATTATGGAGGTATGTGGGAGCTTGGCTGTAAGTTGTATCTTAGCACCTCCAGACCGTTGTTCACGCTCCGTAGGTAGCTTAGTGTTAGGAACCCATGCCACGCTGAGATACCTTGACGGTGGTGCAAAAGGGCTCCGATGTGTTCCTGACTGGAATACATTCGCTAAAGTCTCAGTTCTTAACATCAGCTTGAGGGATTAGCCAGTGTTGTCAGTTACATATCATTGCGGGGCACCTTTCGCAGTGATTTATGTATTTTTATATTTGCATCCACACATTATCCCATCTTATGTAGGATGCCATTGTGGTGCATTTGGATCACATGCGAAGGAATTGCTCCCCCATTTATAAACACGCTACAGTGTTTGGGGGGCTTTTGAACATTCCCTCCCATTTAGGCCACTTTATTTCAGTTATTTTTCTGAGTATATTTAATACCCAATGTTATAACATATAGTGCATTTCCATTAGAAGAAACTTGGGTTAAAAATACATGAAATTCATACACAACAATTAAAAAACTTCAGAACCTTAAAAAAATTTTAACCATGAAAAATTCCATAAAGAAGCAGACATTAGTGTATTTTTCTGAGATTATTTTCAGTTGATTATATAAAGCAGCTTTGTTAATCTGTATTAACCATCCACATATTCAGTGTTCAAGTTCATATATATCCCGTAAATAGGTGGGTGGTTAACCACTTCCCGACCGCCCATTGACTATAAACGTCCTTGGGCGGTTGGTTAGGCTGGGTTCACACGGGTGTCAGCCTTTGGCTCAGGATGCGTCCCGGGTGCATTGCGGCAAACCGCGCGAGTAGGTACCCAATGCGTTTTGCACGTGCGTGATAAAAAACTGAATGTGGTACCCAGACCCGAACTTCTTCACTGAAGTTCAGGTTTGGGTTCAAGGTTGTGTAGATGTAATTATTTTCCCTTACAACACGGTTATAAGGGAAAATAATAGCACTCTTTAATACAGAATGCTTAGTAGAAGGTCAATTGAGGGTTAAAAAATAAAAATAAAATTAACTCACCTCCTCCAATTGATCGCGTACCTGCCGATCTCCTGTTCTTTCTTCAGGACATGTCAAAGGACCTGTGGTGACGTCACTGAGCTCATCACATGGTCCAATCACATGGTCCATGGTGATGGACCGTGTGATTGGACCATGTGATGTGACGTCACCACAGGTCCTTTAGCCGGCAGCTCATGATTAAAGAAGTAAGAAGAGATCGGCAACTGCGCGATCAAGAGGAGGAGGTGCGTTAATTATATATATTTTTTTAACCCTCAATTGACCTTCTACTAAGTTGCCGATGCAATCATTTTCCCTTATATCCATGATATAAGGGAAAATAAACCATGATATAAGGGAAAATAATACAGTGAATAGACTGTCATCTTAGCAACCATGCGTGAAAATCGCACCGCATCCGCACTTGCTTGCGGATGCTTGCGATTTTCACGCAGCCCCATTCACTTCTATGGGGCCTGCGTTGTGTGATAAACGCACAATATAGAGCATGCTGCGATTTTCACGCAACGCACAAGTGATGCGTGAAAATCACCGCTCATGTGCACAGCCCCATAGAAGTGAATGGGTCCGGATTCAGTGCGGGTGCAATGCGTTCACCTCACGCATTGCACCCGTGCGGAAATCTCGCCCGTGTGAACTCAGCCTTAATCTCTAAATGGACGTTCTGGAACGTCCATTCAGAGATCGCAGCTGCACACTAATCGTGCAGCTGCAGATCGGGTTGCCCACTGTCAGTGACAGCAGGGCAACCCTTAAAGAAGGCAGGGACAGTTCCCAGGTGTCCTTGCCTTCTAGATCGCTGTATACACAGCGCTCACCGAGCGCTGTGTATACAGAGCAGGAAGCGCTATGCGCTTCTTGTTCCGGCCCGGTGATCATGTGACCGCCGGGGCCGGAGAGTACAGGAGCTGTCGGGTCTTTCACAGACCTCGATCAGCACTGCACTGAGGCTGTACAGCCTCTCTAGGGGGTGTATTTCCCCTGTAACTGGGGCTACTATGTCAGCCCCAGTTACAGTAGAAATTAATGGTAAAAAAAAAAAAAGAAGTGAAGTTAAATGTCCCCCAGAGGTCTTGTATGACCTTATGGGGGATGAAAAGTGTAAAAAAAAAAAAAGTGTTAAAATAAAAAAATTTAAAAAAGGTTTCACATGTAAAAATAAATAAATCTCCAAGTAAGGAATAAAAAAAAAGGTTAAAAATAGAAAAAATCTAATAAAATAGACATATTTGGTATTGCCGCATCCGTGACGGTTGGCTCTATAAATATATCACATGATCCAGCGAGTCCGATAAACACCATAAAAAATAAAAACTGTGTCAAAAAAAGCCATTTTTATCACCTTACATCACAAACAGTGCAACACAAAGTTATCAAAAAGGCGTATGTCCAACAAAATGGTACCAATAAAATTGTCACCTCATTCTGCAAAAAATGAGCCCCTACATAAGAAAATCACTCAAAAAATTTAAAAAAATATAGCTCTCAGAACATGGACACATTAAAACATAATTTTTTTGTTTCAAAGATGCTATTATTGTGTTAAAGTGAAATAAATAAAAAAAATATACATATTAGGTATCGCCGCGTCCGTAGCAACCAGCACTATAAAAATATCACATGACCTAACCCCTCGGGTGAACACCGTAAAAATAAAAAAAATAAAATAAAAACGGTGTCAAAAAAAGCCATTTTTGTCACCTTACATTACAAAAAGTGCAACACCAAGTGATCAAAAAGGCGCATGTTCAACAAAATGGTACCAATAAAACCATCACCTCATTCTGCAAAAAATGAGCCCTTACATAAGAAAATCTCTCAAAAAAAAAACCTATAGCTCTCAGAACATGGACACATTAAAACATCATTTTTTGGTTTCAAAAATGCCATTATTGTGTTAAAGTGAGATAAATAAAAAAAAGTATACATATTAGATATCACCGCGTCCGGAAAAACCAGCTCTATAAAAATATCACATAATCTAACCCCTCAGGTGAACGCTGTAAAAATAAATAAATAAAAACTGTGCTAAAACAACCAATTTTTTTGGTCACCTTGCCCCATAGAGTGTTATAATGAATGATCAAAAAATCATATGCACCCAAAAATAGTACCAATAAAACTGGCACCTTATCCCCTAGTTTCCAAAATGGGGTCACTTTTTGGGAGTTTCTACTGTAAGGGTGCACCAGGGGGGCTTCAAATGGGACATGGCATCTAAAAACCAGTTCAGCAAAATCTGCCTTCCAAAAACCATGCGACACTTCTTTTCTTCTGCTCCCTACCATGCGCCCATACATCAGTTTACGACCACATGTGGGGTGTTTCTTTAAACCGCAGAATCAGGGTAATAAATATTGAGTTTTGTTTGGCTGTTAACCCTCGATGTGTTAAAGAAAAAAATGGATTAAAATGGAAAATCTGCCAAAAAAGTGAAAATGTTAAATTTTGATCTCCATTTTCCTTTAATTCTTGTGGAATGCCTAAAGGGTTAACAAAGTTTGTAAATTTAGTTTTAAGTAACTTGAGGGGTGTAGTTTCTACAATGGGGTCATTTATGGGGGTATCCACTATGTAAGCCCCACAAAGTGACTTCAGATCTGAACTGGTCCTTAAAAAGTGGGTTTTGGCAATTTTCTTAAAAATTTTAAGAATTTTTTCTAAAATTCTAAGCCTTCTAACGTCCTAAAAAAATAAAATGACATTTCCAAAATAATGCCAACATAAAGTAGACATATGGGGAATGTTAAGTAATAAATGTTTTATGAGGTATCACTTTCTGTTTTAAAAGCAGAGAAATAGAAATTTTGAAAATTGCAAATTTTTCTAAATGTTTGGTAAATTTGTAATTTTTTCATAAATAAAGGTGAAATATATTGACTCAAATTTATGACTATCATGAAGTACAATGTGTCACGGGAAAACAATCTCTGAATGGCTTGGATAAGTAAAAGCGTTCCAAAGCTATTACCACATAAAGTGAGATATGTCAGATTTGCAAAATTAGGCCTGGTCAGGAAGGGGGCAAGTGGCCCGGATGTGAAGTGGTTAAAAGGTTAATAATTCATCAAACAAACTGAAAAAAATGGCATGGTGTTAAACAGGCAGGAAGTGCTCAAACCCCTATGCAGTTGTGCATGTATATACATGGGAGCAAATCCTGCACTTTGCTAATGGCAATCCCCAGCAAAAATGCATACAGTGGAGGATGCTCGCAGCAGACCACAAGTACCACAATGAACATCCTACACAAGGTAGCAATTATGTGGATGTGATATATAACAATATAATAATATTTGCAAAGACAGGTGCACTCTGCGGTCTTACTAAACTCCCAAACTGATGTTAAAATTGAGAGATTAGCCAACATGTCCTACTATGGAGGACATGTCTGAGCCCGAGCACCGCACCAACTTTTCTCAAGAAGCTCAGGTCTTAACACTCACCTACCTGTGCCGTATGGGCAATACCAGGGGCCAGTGGGCGAATTACAGGAGCGTGAGGTCTGACTTACAGACAACTCACCAGTTACCTCCAGCATGTAGCCATGCTAGCAATGGGAGGAGGCAGGAGTCTGCGAGTCCCACTCAAGACTGGCTGATATGGCCCAGGCCTCACAGGTGCATCTAAATGTAGCTTGTGTATGGAAAAAACAGGCACATTTAAATTGGAGTTTATACACCTCCAGGCATCGCTATATACAAACAAACTGAAAAAATGACATGATGTTAAACAGGCAGGAAGTGCTCAAACCCCTATGCAGTTGTGCATACAGGGAGTGCAGAATTATTAGGCAAGTTGTATTTTTGAGGATTAATTTTATTATTGAACAACAACCATGTTCTCAATGAACCCAAAAAACTCATTAATATCAAAGCTGAATATTTTTGGAAGTAGTTTTTAGTTTGTTTTTAGTTTTAGCTATTTTAGGGGGATATCTGTGTGTGCAGGTGACTATTACTGTGCATAATTATTAGGCAACTTAACAAAAAACAAATATATACCCATTTCAATTATTTATTTTTACCAGTGAAACCAATATAACATCTCAACATTCACAAATACATTTCTGACATTCAAAAACAAAACAAAAACAAATCAGTGACCAATATAGCCACCTTTCTTTGCAAGGACACTCAAAAGCCTGCCATCCATGGATTCTGTCAGTGTTTTGATCTGTTCACCATCAACATTGCGTGCAGCAGCAACCACAGCCTCCCAGACACTGTTCAGAGAGGTGTACTGTTTTCCCTCCTTGTAAATCTCACATTTGATGATGGACCACAGGTTCTCAATGGGGTTCAGATCAGGTGAACAAGGAGGCCATGTCATTAGATTTTCTTCTTTTATACCCTTTCTTGCCAGCCACGCTGTGGAGTACTTGGACGCGTGTGATGGAGCATTGTCCTGCATGAAAATCATGTTTTTCTTGAAGGATGCAGACTTCTTCCTGTACCACTGCTTGAAGAAGGTGTCTTCCAGAAACTGGCAGTAGGACTGGGAGTTGAGCTTGACTCCATCCTTAACCCGAAAAGGCCCCACAAGCTCATCTTTGATGATACCAGCCCAAACCAGTACTCCACCTCCACCTTGCTGGCGTCTGAGTCGGACTAGAGCTCTCTGCCCTTTACCAATCCAGCCATGGGCCCATCCATCTGGCCCATCAAGACTCACTCTCATTTCATCAGTCCATAAAACCTTAGAAAAATCAGTCTTGAGATATTTCTTGGGCCAGTCTTGACGTTTCAGCTTGTGTGTCTTGTTCAGTGGTGGTCGTCTTTCAGCCTTTCTTACCTTGGCCATGTCTCTGAGTATTGCACACCTTGTGCTTTTGGGCACTCCAGTGATGTTGCAGCTCTGAAATAGGGCCAAACTGGTGGCAAGTGGCATCTTGGCAGCTGCACGCTTGACTTTTCTCAGTTCATGGGCAGTTATTTTGCGCCTTGGTTTTTCCACACGCTTCTTGCGACCCTGTTGACTATTTTGAATGAAACGCTTGATTGTTCGATGATCACGCTTCAGAAGCTTTGCAATTTTAAGAGTGCTGCATCCCTCTGCAAGATATCTCACTATTTTTGACTTTTCTGAGCCTGTCAAGTCCTTCTTTTGACCCATTTTGCCAAAGGAAAGGAAGTTGCCTAATAATTATGCACACCTAATATAGGGTGTTGATGTCATTAGACCACACCCCTTCTCATTACAGAGATGCACATCACCTAATATGCTAAATTGGTAGTAGGCTTTCGAGCCTATACAGCTTGGAGTAAGACAACATGCATAAAGAGGATGATGTGGTCAAAATACTTATTTGCCTAATAATTCTGCACTCCCTGTATATTTACAGGGGAGCAAATCCTGCACTTGTGGCTCGTTGCTAATGGCAATACCCAGCAAAAATGCATACAGTGGAGGATGCCTGCAGCGGACCACAAGTACCACAATGAACATCCTAAACAAGGTAGCAACTATCTGGATGTGATAACCAATATAACAATATAATAATATTTGCAAAGACAGGTGCACTCTGCAGTCTTACTAAACCCTCAATCTGATGTTAAAATTGAGAGATTAGCCAACATGTCCTGCTATGGAGAACATGTCTGAGCCCGAGCACCGCGCCAAGGTTTCTCAAGTAGCTCGGGTCCTAACACTCACCTACCTGTGCCGTATGGGCAATACCAGGGGCCAGTGGGCAAATTACAGGATTGTGAGGTCCGACTCAAGACTGGCTGATATGGCCCAGGCCTCGCAGGTGCATATAAATGTAGCCTGTGGATTGAAAACAGGCACATTTAAATTGGAGTTTATACACCTCCAGGCATCACTATATACAAGCAAACTGAAAAAATGGCATGGTGTTAAACAGACTCCTCTCTCCTCCCATTGCTAGCATGGCTACATGCTGGAGGTAGCTGGTGAGTTGTCTGTGAGTCGGACCTCACGCTCCTGTAATTCGCCCACTGGCCCCTGGTATTGCCCATACAGCAAAGGTAGGTGAGTGTTAGGACCCGAGCTACTTGAGAAACCTTGGCGTGATGCTCGGGCTCAGACATGTCCTCAATAGTAGGACATGTTGGCTAATCTCTCAATTTTAACATCAGTTTGAGGGTTTAGTAAGACCGCAGAGTGCACCTGTCTTAGCAAATATTATTATATTGTTAATATTTCATCCTCAAAGGTAAGTGGTGGGTGGTTAGATGGTTAATAGCTCCCGAAGGTAAGTAATTAGTGACTGGTTAAATGGTTAAAAGTTCATATCGTTAGTATTACATATTGTCCATAATGTAATATGCATATATTGGTCTGGCTGATTGCTCTCTATAGGGATGATATTGTTACAGCCAAATGTAATGTGAGTTAATTTATTAGTCTGTTACTCACTATTTGCTGGTATGGTGGTGTCTTCGTTGATACCGGTGGCATCCCACTCAGTAATCAGCAACACTCATCCCAACTTGTCGACTCTCTTTGGTGTCGGGAGCTGTGGCTGTGTTTGGAGTTGGTATCTGGCGTAATGTGCTCCTTGACTCTGGCTGTGCAGTTCATGCGCCCGAATCGGCGTCCCACGTGTTGCGCTTCACGTCACATGGTCTCCTGCTCTCAGATCAGCTGTTTCCTGTTTGCTGTGCTTCTATCTGATTACCCCGCTCTTTCTTTTGTTAAATCACAGTTGGAGGAGTTGGGCACTATTATAGAAAAATAATATCCCTTGAAGTGAGACAATGTGGGTTTTGGTGGATAGTCTCAATGATGCCAAGTAATGTCAGACGCATTTCGAGGTGCTCCAACCTCAGTGGCCATATTTTAAATTGCAAGACTTCCCTCTTATATACCCACTTTAAGTAAGCCCAACCAAAAACCCGACATGGAGTCTATTCACAAGGATTTTAATATTTCAAAGTATAGACAATATGCTTCTGAATATAATATCTCTATTATTTTTGTTATCTATCTTAATTTTGTAAAGTCGCATACTGTTACATGTTAAATACGCATATGCGTTTTCTATGCGTTTTTTCTGTGTAGATGCGTTTTTTCATCAATATCTGCTATTTTATGTATTTTATCTATTATCAGTTCAAAAATTACATAAATAAAATAAAAATTAATAATTAAAATAGAATATTTGCCTAAAAGATAGTATTTCTTCTATCTTCCTCTTCTATTTATCGCTCACTATATGTGTTATGTGTCAGCTTAGCCTCCATTTTCAACTGCTATAATTGCTTTTTTAGTTGTTTTTTTAGTTATTATGTTTTTTTCTTCTTTTTTCTTTTCTCATATTCTTCCACTATTATCTTCGATTAGGATGTGTACACAGGGGGGCGTGGTCTCGCTGCCGAGGCGCGCAGATGTAGTGTGCTTCAGCTCCGGAGATAGCACTACAAACCAGCGACTAATATAGCGACTAAACCCACAGTGAACCACCCAAAAGTGGAGGAATCAGTCCCGGAACATTACCGGAGCATGACGGTTTGCAAAAAGAGAACAATGAAGCACCCGCAACTGACGAAATTCTACTTTACAAGAGAAGCGGGAAGGTCTCAAGATGGCGCCGGGGACAGGAATGCCATGACACGTGAGCATACAGAAGGCCTGCAATCAACTACTTACCTAGACTCTAAGAAGGGACTGGAGGTATGGGCTTCCCCGAGACGGGCACCAGACGAGGACAGCTTAGAAGCCAGCCAAAAGGAAGTGAGTGATGCGGCAGCTTCGTTCCAAGATGAGGGGAGAGAGATGGCAGCGGGTTCGGCGGAACCTCCACATACCCCGACAGACACCCGAGAGGCAGAGACAGATGTCATCACTGCAGGTACTCTGGAAGCTCAAGGGGGCCCACAGGACACGGGTGAGGCAGAAATCATGGCGTTACCAGTAAACAATTTGGCCCTGACCGATACTATTATGAGGGACATGCTTTTAATACAGAGGCGCTCTTTTTTACATGACATGCGCTCTTTAGTGGCTCCATTGCGGAGAGAGGTGGAGGACATTGGAGACAGAACAGACCACCTAGAGCGCAAATTTGGAGAGTTTGCGGGCTCTCATAATGATCTCATTGACGCCCACTATGCCTTGGAAGCAGAGGTGGAGGCAATCAAAAATAAGATGGCGGATTTAGAAGACCGCAGCAGGCGCAACAATATAAAGCTGCGAGGCATCCCAGAGGCTGTGGCAGCCAAGGATATCCCTTCTTATGTGAAAGCGCTGATTAAAAGTGCGTTGCCTCACTGCAGCGACAGAGACTTAGAAATTGATCGGGCTCACAGAGTCCCTCGCCCCAGGCATCTGGAGGAAAATATCCCCAGAGATGTTCTCGCCAGGGTTCATTTCTACTCAACTAAGGAGCAACTGATGTCCTTTGCCAGACAAAATGTCGGACTGCCCGCTCCATACCACAAAGTGTCGCTATATGCGGATTTATCAGCAACTACACTTAGGCTCCGGAGGGCCCTACTCCCCATTACATCAGCCTTGCAAACAGCAAAGATACAGTACAGGTGGGGGTTCCCGGTACGCCTTATGATACACCACCTGGGGGACCTGCAAATAATCAAATCCGTAGAAGAAGGGAGAAAAGTGCTGCAAAGTTGGGACATTCCAATTGAATTACCGAAGGAGCACCGCCGAGCCCCTCCTGACAAGATTCCAAAGGATTGGGACGTTGCCCGCTGAATGGAGGAAGATGGTTCACCGGGGGACAACCAAGGCTGTTATTGCCTAAGAGACAGGTTTGAGTGTCTATCGATACGATTAACAAACCTAGGCTTCAGACGGGACTTTAATTCCCCAAGTTCTTTGGTGTTAGAGAGCCTGTTGGTTCTTGTGAATACACCTTCAAGTATTAATGCTTTTAGTCCTATGTTATTATGTTTTTCCACTGGTATCTGATGCACAAGTCATAACTGGTGCCACAATTATGCCTACACAATTTTCCACCACCTTCCTGATTTGGTTGCGGACGTGCTGGCTGGGAGACGTCCTGCACCTTCTTTACTGGTTATTGTGAGACCTCTTTGCTTTTCGTTTCAAGTTGCTTTATTATGGTAATTGTATTTGCTAGTCTTAATGTGAATGGATTGAATAGTCCTATGCGCAGATCACACTTATGGAGAGAGGCCAAAATTCTTAAATGTGATGTCCTAGGAGCACAGGAAACCCACATAGTAACCAAAGATGCCCACAGGGTACAGCATGCACAATTCCCCCATATATTCCAAGCCCATTCTGACTCTAAAACCAGAGGGGTTTTGATAGCCATAAAGAACACACTGGCGTTCACACTGATTGAAAGCATTAGTGACCCCACAGGAAGATATTTGATAGTGGTTTGCACTTTAAATAATGTAACCGTCACTCTGGTATCCATATATGCACCCAACACAGGACAAAAAGGTTTCTTTCATAGAGTAATGAAAATGATCAATAAGAAAAAGAGGGGTCAACTGATAATGTTTGGCGATTTTAACATCACTGCAGATCCTGAAATAGACACCTCCTCATATTGCGGGAGAAATATCCCAGCTCTAGCGGAAGATGTGTGGAAGGCTGAGGTATATGATGTATGGAGGATCCAACATCCGTCAGTTAAAGATTTTACTTTCCACTCAGGGGTTCACAATGTTTACTCTCGCATTGATATGTTCTTTACCGACAGGACAGCATTGTCTAGGGTGGTGGATACAGAGATCAAGCAGATTAAGTGGTCTGACCATGCTGCTATTACCTTGACACTGGCAGAGGACATCAACTGCTCACCAAAGTATCTTTGGAGGAGTAATCCGATACTGCTATCCTGTCCACAGCATGGCCAGCGCATTGAATCTGATCTGAAAGAATTTTTTCATCTTAACAAAACAGACTCTACTAACCCCGTAGTCCTATGGAATGCCCATAAAGCATTCATCAGAGGGTCATTTATACAACAAGGTGCGGTGCTTAAGAGGAAACTGGAGGAGGCCACATCGCAATTGCTAGCTAAGTTAAAGCAAATGGAGGATAACAATAAATTAAGTCCCTCACCCTCAACGGCAGAGGCTTTAAAACAAATAAGACAGGATCTAAGGAATCACATGTTAGAGTCATATGAGAAAGGGCTTCGTAAAAATAAAGCTCGCTATTACTCCCAGGGGAATAAAGCAGGCAAACTCTAAGGCAAAACGGGTAAAGAGCAGAATTCCATATCTTCTACATCCCAAAACACAAACTAAGCTATACTCGCCGTCGGACATCGCAAAGGGTTTCCAGTCCTACTACCATGACTTGTATAACCTTAAAGAAACAATACCAACTCCCCCAAACCTGTCAAAGTTGACGGATGAGTATCTAAGCTCCTTAAATTTGCCAACCCTAACGAGTGTACAACTCCAGACCCTCAATGCCCAAATAACAACCGAGGAAAAAGAGAAGGTGATAACCTCCTTGCCTAGGGATAAGGCCCCAGGCCCGGATGGGTTTGCTAGCCATTATTACAAATGGTTTTCGCACATACTGAGCCCCTTTTTGCGGGAATTTTGCCAGACTGCAATGTCCTCTGGAGTCTTTCCTAAAGAAAACTTACAGGCTACGATTATTACACTGCCTAAACCAGGTAAACCATCTGACAGGCCCCAAAATTTTAGGCCTATATCTTTGCTGAATTAAGACGTAAAGATATATGCTAAACTTTTGGCTCTTAGGTTAGCCACGATTCTCCCATCCATAATAAATATGGACCAAACTGGTTTTGTTCCATCCCGTCAGTCCTATTTTAACACTAGGAGAATGTTGGGTATTTTTCATCAGACCACACAGAAAAGAAGTCCCCTCCTGGTCCTGGCCCTAGACGCTGAAAAAGCGTTTGACAGGATTAGATGGTCATTCGCCTTTTCAGTGCTTTCAACTATGGGTTTCAGAGGTCCTATCATGCTTGCAATAGAAGCTCTATATAGTAGCCCTATGGCCAGCATTTATGTTAATGGGGCCCTGTCAGAGGCATTTGAACTAACGAACGGCACCAGGCAGGGCTGCCCACTGTCCCCATTGATATTTATAATTGCCATGGAGCCACTAGCTCAAGCAATCAGGCTAGATCCCCAGATCTCTGGAGTGGGAATTGGGAGTCAGGAACATAAAATTTCACTATACGCAGATGATGTTCTCTTGTCACTGACAAAACCAGAGATATCACTGCAAGCGGTTATGAACCAGATAAAAACCTATGGGGATTTATCATATTATCATCTTAACTCTTCCAAGACACAGGCACTCCCAATTCACATCCCAGAAACCTTAACTAGGTCCTTTCGTGAGACATGGGATTTTGACTGGTGCAAGGAGAGTATAAAATACCTGGGCACTAACATGACTCCATCTCTGTCAAAGCTATATACGCTCAATTATGAATCTCTGCTTCTAGAGATTGGTAAACATCTGGAAAACTTTCACAAACATAAAACGTCATGGCTAGGCAGAATTGCAGCCTTAAAGATGTTTATCCTCCCCCGTTTCCTCTATATGTACCGCACTGTCCCAATCCTGTTACCAAACAGCTTCTTCAACAAGGTGCAGAGTATGATGTCTAAATATATTTGGAAGAATAAAAAACCGAGAGTAGCCAGAAGCATCATCCAGAGGACTCGGAAAATGGGGGGCCTTGCAGTAACGAATATGAAACTGTATTACTTAACTTCTTTGGTTTCTATGCTTAGAAATTGGGGGCAGGGAAAGGTGGAGACTCCATGGGTACAGATAGAAAAGACTCAGGCAGCGCCTTTTAATCTGACAGACCTGCTACACCTACCCTTTTGGGATATCCCGATGCCAAACAATTTTACCCCAGTAATTAGGGCGTCCATAGCAGCCTGGAAACAAATACACAGCATAGCCAATGAAGGGAGCAAACCAGTATTGACTTCTCTACCCTTTTCTATGGTTAAAGCTTTGCTTCCTCACACTGATCTATCCAATTGGCAACTGGGAGATACAGGTAAAGTGGAGATGTTGTATGAGAATGGGAGGCTACAGTCCTTTCAATCCTTGATGGAACAATTTAATCTTCCAAAGTCTGAATTTTTTTAAATACCTCCAAATTAGGCACCTGCTGCAAACGCTACGCCCTACTAAATTAAGCTACAATAAAGTGGGTATGATTTATCTGTCCACTAACACCAAAGGGCTAAAATTACTGTATGAAGAATTACTCCAACCAGTACAATTCAAGAAATCTCACCCCATGCGTAAATGGGAGAGATCTCTGAACATTCACATATCAGATAATGACTGGCAGAAGACTATTAAAGCAATCCACTCTCATCTACACTGTTCCACCCATGTTGAATCAGCTCTAAAAACGATCTTGCACTGGTATTACACACCGGAAACTTTAAAATTTATGTACCCAGGAGTGTCTGGCGAGTGTTGGAGGGGGTGTGGATGCGGGGGAACACTTTTCCACATTCTTTGGCAGTGTCCATTGATTAAAGGATACTGGAAAGCTTGTGGGGAACTGCTGGGCCTAATACTTCCGCAACGGTTCAGATGGACACCGCAACTGACGTTACTTTTAATAGGGATTAGTGATTTCCCAGTAGAAGACAGAAAATTGATATGCATATTCTGTGTTTCAGCTAAATTGTTGCTATTACGGAGATGGAAATCTCAAGAAGTGCCTAGAATAGAGGATCTGATATCTTAGATAAATACCACTTTTGCCTATGAAAAAATCATCGCCCTAGGTAATGGTTCATACCAAAAATTCATGAGAAAGTGGCAACTGTGGATAGACTCCCCTTATTGTAAAAAGAGCGGATGATGGGATGTAGGGAGATAAATATGAGTGGTACGAGTGCATGTTGTACATTGCTCTAACTACATTTACTGCGCGCGTGGGACTAGTTACACTCACCTAGCATATATATACATTTTAGTAACAAAAGAGGGGGTGGAGACCTTTCTGTTATTTTTTGTTATTTTCTAGATCTATAAGGCTTTTGTTCTGATCAAGGCTTATGATAATGCATTCAATGTTGGTTCCAGATGTGGATGGCGACCATCAGATCCAGTGGGGTTAGATATTGACAAGTTTTATATGTCAATGTACTGTTAGTATGTTTGAAATAACTCAAATGTAACTCAAATATTACTAATGTTACTGCAATGCATCTTTATTGTAACATGCAAAATTTTTGAAACTCCAATAAAAACGATTGAAACAAAAAAAGGATGTGTACACAACTAGAAATTATGCTATTCATACGTGTAATAGGAACGGGGACCTCCCACCGAGGAGCAAACGTGGTGCTGGTAAACAGCCGGACCACGGTTGCCCGTCAGCAGGTGGCACCCGTCCTAATATCTACAGGAAACCAAAAAGTTCAAAGTCGCCATTTAGACCATCAGGGAGCGATGTCTCAAAATCGTAAATACGTCTAGATTCCTGTCTTGACGTACATGAGATGTGATCTTCCCCTCTCCAATTTATTTCCACTTTTTGAAAAGCTATATATATTAGATGACTTGCATCCTTATTGTGGTAGTGTTTAAAGTGTTTTGATAGGGAGTGTTTCTCATATCTGTTTTTGATGTTATTTATATGCTCGGATATCCTTTTTTTTAATACTCTTTTGGTTCTCCCTATGTACTGTTTTTTACAGGGGCACTCGATCATATATAGTACATTAGATGAGTTACAGGATAGAAAATCATCAATCTCATAAGTAAAAGAATTAGTCCTTGAGGAGATTTTCGTTGTTTTTCTTTGAAAATTTGTATTCCTACAGTTACAGCATTGGCCACATCGATAGAAACCTTTTAGGTTAAACCAGTTGTGGGGGGTCTCATTACTCTTGTCTTTTAGGACATAGTGCCAATGTTTTTTGATAATTCTTTCCACTTTTTTGTATTGGCCGTTGTATGGTAGGATAATTCTTATCAATTCATCGGCCTCTTCGTCTGTCTTTATGTCATTTGTTTCTGATTTAAAGAAATTCTCCCTTTCCATATCTCTGACTTTGGATAAGAATGTATCCAAAAGGTGGAGTGGATAATGCTTAACTAAAAATTGTTCTTTCATCTGTAGTGCCTCTTTTTTGAAATCGTCTTCAGTGGTACAATTTCTTTTTAGACATCTAAATTGTCCAGTGGGAATATTGAGCAGCCACCTTGGTAGGTTGCAGCTTGAATAAAGTATATAATTATTTTATGATACATCTTTTTGATATGTACTACATATTAAACGGTTTGTTTGGATTTTAATGGTCAGATCCAGGAAATCTTTCTGTGCTATTTGAGGTGAATTTTAGGTTGTTTTGATTTTGGTTAATCTCATTCAGAAATATGTCTCCATATGAGACAAATCACAATAAAAACACATACAAAACAGTAGATGGTGAAAAATGAGCACACAGAATGACACGGAGCACAGCTAATATCTAAAATGGCAAATGGAAACATCCACAGTGGGTATGTAGAATATAGCACTAATGTGCATATAGGCCAAAAATAGAGTATCAGAAATACATATAATCAGGCAAGGCTATGGAAACTGAATAAAGGTATCACATGAAATGACAAGAATGTGCATATAAAGTGCATAGTGCAAATATCAAAGTACATAGATAGCAAAAGCTGGATAAATCATGATACAGCCATAGACAAAAATACCTGTGTAGTGCTCCTAGCAACCCCGACGTACGTTTCACGCAAGGCTTCTTCAGGGGGAGGTGTGTACACAGAATGACACACACCTCCCCCTGAAGAAGCCTTGCGTGAAACGTACGTCGGGGTTGCTAGGAGCACTACACAGGTATTTTTGTCTATGGCTGTATCATGATTTATCCAGCTTTTGCTATCTATGTACTTTGATATTTGCACTATGCACTTTATATGCACATTCTTGTCATTTCATGTGATACCTTTATTCAGTTTCCATAGCCTTGCCTGATTATATGTATTTCTGATACTCTATTTTTGGCCTATATGCACATTAGTGCTATATTCTACATACCCACTGTGGATGTTTCCATTTGCCATTTTAGATATTAGCTGTGCTCCGTGTCATTCTGTGTGCTCATTTTTCACCATCTACTGTTTTGTATGTGTTTTTATTGTGATTTGTCTCATATGGAGACACTAATAAAAATTTATATATTTATTATATTATTGAGTGCGAGCCCTATCTCTTTTTTGGCGTTCTACCATACGTGCTGGCTCTGCACGGGTACTCACTTTTGTGAGTCATTTATTTTTGGTGTTCATTCAGAAATATCCCTAATTCATTTTCAGTTTTTCACCATATGAATATGATGTCGTCTATATATCATCGCCAGAGCACTAGGTCCTCCCCCAGCTTGGGAGCAATATGCTCCCATTCCCACTGCGCCATGAATAAATTCACGGAATGGCGCAGTGGGAACCAAGGTGGCTGCTCAATATTCCCACCGGACAATTTAGACGTCTAAAAAGAAATTGTACAACTGAAGACGATTTCGAAAAAGAGGCACTACAGATGAAAGAACAATTTTTAGTTAAGAATTATCCACTCCGCCTTTTGGATACTTCCTTATCCAAAGTCAGATATTAGATATCTCACGTATGTCAAGACAGGAATCTAGACGTATTTACGATTTTAAGACATCGCTTCCTGATGGTCAAAATGGCGACTTTGAACTTTTTGGTTTCCTGTAGATATTAGGGCAGGTGCCACCTGCTGACGGGCAACCGCGGTCCGGCTGTTTACCAGCACCACGTTTGCCCCTTGGTGGGAGGTCCCCGTTCCTATTACACGTATGAATAGCATAATTTCTAGTTGTGTACACATCCTAATCAAAGATAATAGTGGAAGAATATGAGAAAAGAAAAAAGAAGAAAAAAACTTAATAAATAAAAAAAATATTATAGAAGTGTCTTTTGAAAATGGAGGCTAAGCTGACACATAACACATATAGTGAGCGATAAATAGAAGAGGAAGATAGAAGAAATACAATCTTTTAGGCAAACATTCTATTTTAATTATAAATTTTTATTTTATTTATGTAATTTTTAAACTAATAGATAAAAGACATAAAATAGCAGATACTGATCCTTACTCTCATTCATATTATATGTTTTTAGCCTTTTAAAATATTTTATATTACAATAAAATGTGTATTTTATTTGATTGCCTGTGTTGAGTCAGATGGTGAGTGCCTGCCTATTGTCCTTAAATATTTTTTAATAGACCTTTTTCAATCCATTTTTGATGACAGATTTCCACAAACCAGAAAGGATTAGAAAACGCCCCTTAACCTATCGAGCCTGCAGCTTCTGTGTACAATTGTAAAGCGTCAGAGTCTATGAAATCTTCTTGACGAATTGTTCTGCCATTGAAATTAGACAGAAATACTAACCAAACCTGTAAATCCTCTCTTAAATCAGTATTTAATCTAATATGCGAGAAAGGAGAGGGAAAACCTTTCATAGCATTATATTATCTTTTTGAGAACACTCTACCCATGGGTATGACCCGGGAAATAAAGTTTGCAATTATTTTAGAGAACATTTAGAGTACATTTACTTTTAGCCAACAGGAGGTTAATAGAAATTTTGATGCTAATTATTTTTTCCATAGGAATACTGAATTCCATTTTTGTGATGTCGATCGTAATTCCTAGGAAAGTTAAATTATTAGTTGGGTATACAGTTTTTTCCTCTGCTAATGGGATATTGAACTCTTTAGTTATTTGGATGATTTTTTGTCCAGTAATAATTGACAGTTGTTGGAATTTCCTCTTCCCATGAAGAGGAAGTCGTCTAAATAGTGCATTATGTAACCATCTATGCGAAATTGTTCAATAACCCATTGCAGAAAAGAAGAGAAGGCTTTGAAGTAAAAACAAGAAAGGGTAAAACCCATCGGCAGAGTCATGTCAAAGAAATAATTGCCCTGGAATTGTAATCCGAGGGAATTAAAACCATAAGGGTGTATAGGAAGAAGTCTAAATGCAGATTTTATATCAGTTTTGGCTAATAGAGTTTTTCTATATCATCAACAGCATATAATGTGGTAAACAAAAGGGTTTACGTCCAAATTAATCATTCAGCACATGTAGATTTTAGAGGATGCTAAAACTGAAAACACAAAAAAGTTTATTGAGTACTTAGAATTAAAAAGGGGTATATATGAAACATCCAAAAGTGTCAAGACAATAAGAGTGCGTCTGGTGCCACTCACAATCCCAAAAGTAATATGTGGCAGTTGATGTATCTTGCCAAAACCATATACATCCTATAGTGTGCCAAGGTATAGTGTAATGCGGCATTCTATAATGTGGATATGCTAGGGATATGTGGCACTGGCCTCCACAGTTAGGCAGTAGTCCCAGTACGGGGTGCAATACTTGCACACAAAAAGAAAAAACTTTACTGTCAGATAGGCTTCACCCAGAAAATGGCCGTGCACTCAGCCATCCACGCAGGTACATTGTGTTAATGCTGGTAAAATGTAGCAGCTGATCTGGCTTATCCACAGCCAGTCATCAGCCGCAACCAGCAGAGAATCACAGTATAATACAACTCAGCTCTACGCGTTTCTGTGCGCGAATCACGCGCACTTCATCAGGAGCATGGAGCCATAGAATTGGACAAACAGAACCTGCCTAAGCCGCACTTCTCTAGTGTGAGAGTCGGCGTACTAATGTGGCTTGGTGTCAGCCTCGGCACTATGATGGGCGCGAAGCGGCCGTGTACATGCAAACATAAATAGACTACACACACCCCGCCCCCTGGGCGAGCCTCCGCATATACAGCCAATCCCGTGCGAGAGACGAGCTCTGAAGTCACCGGTCAGCTGACATGCAGGGGAATTGTATACGCCCTGGAGAGAGCGCATCTGCGCAAAGGTAATGAGGGGAATATTCTGCGGCCACAACACTGGCATCGAAAAAGAATAACTATGGTAATCTCAGTAATGATTAATGTGTATATGACCTCATATAGCGGCAGTCACGGATCAAAAGGTCAATTGTATGGCAGGACATAGAACCAGGTGGAGTGATGATCAGGGGTTAGGGTAAAAGAGAGGCTTTCACTACTATCAACACCCACAGTATGTTATCAAAAAATCATGCTATAAATACAGTAGAGAAGCAAAAAAAAAAAAAAAACATGGTGGGTACTACTCAAATATATAAGGAAGCCACTAAAGGTGGTTGTCCACAACATTGATGCACTTATGTACCCAGAAGGCGGGGAAGGTTTAGATGAAAGCGGTGTATACAATAGCATCATTGAGGCCATAAGGTTTAGTAGTATGTAATCTAAAAATCCATTGGGCCTCTTTCTGTAGTAAAACGCAATCCACATCCCCACCTCTAGGTGACATATTAACCTGTTCAATGCCCTGAAACTTTACCGACATGACCCTGCCTTCATGACAATCTGTCACATGCCGAGCAATTAGGGTATCATTTGATTTGGTTATATCTGAGATGTGTTCTCGTATGCGTCGTCTCAGCTCCCGTCTGGTTTTACCCACGTATTTGACGCTACAAATACACGTGAGAAGATAGACCACTCCCACTGATTTACACTTAATAAAAGAACTATTATAATAGGTCTTTCCTGACGTCTGACTAGCAAAGTATTTGCTTTTGTTAATAAACTTACAAAATTTGCATGACCCACAAGGAAAAGTGCCGACCAGGTTATTCCGTAGCCAAGATTGTTGCTGAGGACCCTGGTAAAAACTATGAACCAGGACATCCCCAATGTTACGGCTACGGTGATATGTTATTGCTGGTCTTGATGGGATCAGACTTCCAACATCAGTGTCCGATCTGAAAATATCCCAATTATCCGCTAGAATCTGGCGTACTGCCTCATGGGCTCTATCATAAGTCCTTACGATTCTCACAGTGTCATCAGCCTCTCGATTTTTAGGAGAGAGAAGTTGATCCCTATTCACACTCAGCGAATGGTGGCATGCCTGTTTCAGCACCTTTTGTGGGTAACCCCGGTGTGCAAATCTCTCCTGCAATTCCCTTGCTGCAGTTCTAAAATCGGACAGTTGAGAACAGTTTCTTCTTACCCTCAGGTACTGCCCTGGATGATTTTTTCCAGTAATAATTGACAGTTGTTTGAATTTCCTCTTCCCATGAAGTCGTCTAAATAGTGCATTATGTAACCATCTATGCAAAATTGTTCAATAACCCATTGCAGAAAAGAAGAGAATGCTTCAAAGTAAAAACAAGACAGGGTAAAACCCATCGGCAGAGTCATCTCAAAGAAATAATTGTCCTGGAATTGGAATCCTAGGGAATCATTAGGGTATATAGGAAGAAGTCTAAATGCAGATTTTATATCAGTTTTGGCTAATAGAGTATTTCACAATTTTTTACATTTTAATAATGCAGAATCAAAAGAAGAATAAGTGACAGAAGCTAAACTTTTGTCTATTTCATCGTTTAATGAATTGTACTTAGGAAAAAAAGATTGTGGATTAAGCGGAAAGAGTTGGATTCTTTTTTAGGAACTAGGCCTACAGGGGATAAGCGAAAATTGTTGAATGGAGGGGCAGAAAACGGACCAGCAACACGGCCCAATTCGATTTCCTTGAAAA